>NC_084914.1:2642637-2780540 GCF_949316345.1 Pungitius pungitius
AGTTGTCAGGTAAATGAGGCTGCCGACAGCCTCCCTGTACTTCTTCACATCAGAGATTTTAGGCGCATCCTCAGAGTACTCTAACTTGTCGAAACGTTCCAGTATTTTTTTGTGACACTTTTACCCAGCCGTCAGACTGGCTGAAGTCCATGCCTAGAAAATGCTTCAACCTACCTAGGTCCTTCATCTTAAATCTGGAAGAAAGCATGTTTTTCACCCTCTCCAAACCCTGGGTGTTGCTGGCTGCGATGATCAGATCATCCACCCAGATAACCACTATTACTTTCCCTGTCTCTGTAGCCTCTTTTGTGTAAACACAGTGGTCTGTCGGGTTCTGAATAAAGTTGTCATCTACTAGGCACGTGTGGAGCATCTCATTCCAATTTCGCCCCGACTGCTTCAAGCCGTAGATTGACTTCTCTAGTTTACACACCAGCTCATCTCCCTCCTTTTCGTAACCTTCAGGTTGTTCCATGTAAATGTCTCGATCAATGGGGGCGTGTAGGTAGGCTGTTTTCACATCCATTTGATGTAAAATCAGATCGTCTTGGGCTGCCTTCTGCATCACTACACGTATACTTGTCAGGTTTGCTGTTGGTGAGAACGTCTCGCCGTAATCTATCCCTGCTCTCTGGCTGTATCCTTTTGCTACAAACCTAGCTTTGTACTGGTCGTTCCCGTCAATGTCTCCCTTGATCGAATACACCCATTTTCCTCCCACTGCCTTCCTGCCCTCTGGTAGCTTAGTCAGGGTAAAGGTCTGGTTGTCCTCTAGGGACCTCATCTCCTCGTCCATTGCTTTCTTCCACTTTCCTGACTCAGTTGATGTCATGGCCTCTTTAAAGGTCAGAGGTACACCACAAACTGCTCGGTAGCAATAATCTACACTAGTGAGTGTACTGTCGTCATCAGCATCTTCCAAAGAATAATCTCTTAGATACCCCGGGGCTTTACGCTCCCTGGTAGGGTATCTCCCACTGTCGTGTGGTGTCACCCTAGGGTGCTTCTCATGGTTGTCCTCTGATGCGGATTGTGTACCGTCAGTCAGTACGTCGTTGTTTGGTACACTAGGCTGTGAAATCTCTACTTCCTTCTCGCAACCTCCTATGGGATCCAGTCCTAGCTCCTGTGTCTGAGTCTCATTTTCACAGGTCGTCTTGGTGACAAACTTTACCAGCCTGTGCTTCTGCACTTTTCCTTTACCGGGGTAGTAAACTAGGTAGGCGGGGCTGCTCTTGTCGTGCCCTACAAAGAATCCTCTCTCACACCTAGAATCTAGTTTGCCTCTGTCCTGCTGGTAGGCATAGCACTCTGACCCGAATTTATGCATATTAGCCAAATTGCACTTTTTACCTGTCAGTGCCGTGTATGGGGTAGTGCCTGTGTGCCTGTTAAAACACCGGTTCCTGGTATAGGCTGCTTCCTGGATGGCATAGTGCCAAAGGCTCTTGGGTAAGCCACTGTCAATGAGCTTACATCTGGCCATCTCAAAAAGAGTTCGGCCTTCCCTTTCAGCTGTCCCATTCTGGTGCGGGGATTAAGGACAGGAAGTCTCGTGCCTGATTTTATTCTTTCTCAGTAGGGTCTGAAACTCTCGGTTAGTGAATTCAGTCCCGTTATCTGATCTGATGCACTTCACAGTACCGTAAGGTGCTACATCTGCCAGGTACTTCTCTGTAGCCTGAACTGCATCGCTTTTTGCTTTCAGGAAATAAACAAGCACTGCCCCTGTACACACATCTGTGAAAGACTGCATGTATTTAAAACCGTCTATGGACTCATTGTTAATTGGGCCGGTTAGGTCTGTGTTCACCAGCTCAAGTGGTGTATTTACTCTGTCAGTCGGATCTCTGTTTCTCGCCTGCGTGAACTTCCCCTCTATGCATACTGCACATTCTCTATCAGGCCTGCGCTTTGGACCCTTAATGTGCATGCCCTCTGTCACGTCCTGCAGTTTCAAGATATCGTCAAAATTACAATGGCCCATTACCTCATGCCATGTCTGGATATCATAGCTGACGTGACACGCATCATCTAGATCACACTCGGTTTGCAGGTAGTACATTCTCTTATATACATAGATTTCAAACCTTGCGCCATCCGGTGACTCTAAAATGTCTTTTCCTTCGTCGAAAAACACTTTGGCACCGTGGGCGGTAGCAGACTTCACTGAGAAGAGTTCTTGAGGGTACGAGGGAATGTAGAGAGCGTTCTTTAAAGTCACTGTACACCGGCGCCCCTCACTGGTTATGAGACATACCTGTGCGTCTCCCTTCCCTTTCACCACTCCGACAGTACGCTTCCCATCGGCGAGCTCCATACTGTGTCTCTCCGGCCTGAAAGTGCTGTCAAAGCTCTTGAACTTGCTCCTATCGTTGATGATGTGGGACGACGCGCCCGTGTCCACGATCATTCCCCTTCTCTGGGTATGCGGCACCTTCTCTGAGAGACTGGCATTTCCCTTTTCTGCTCTGAAGGTGCGGTCTTCTCCTCCCACTGCTCCCCGGTCTCCGTCCGGTTCATAACCGGACCTACGGCCACCACCGCCATCTTGTACACACGCACACCGGGCGCCCCGTTCACGCTCCTTCTTTGTGCACGCTTTGTCCGTGTGCCCCCTGCTTCTGCAAAAACTGCACCAAACTCTCTCTGTGCAGTCATCCCTTCTGTGGCCCTTTTCTCCACACCGCCAACACACCATCTCCACTGGCCCGGTCTTTTTCCTCGGCGCCGCTTGTGCCCTCAGCACCCTTTCTCCTGCCTCTTCTGGGACTGGGTCTGCGTCTTCTGAGGCCTCAAAATTTCTTAACTTCGCTTTGAACTCTCCCAGTGTCATGTCGGCTGAGCCATGTGTCACCATCAGTGTGAACGGCTTGTACTTCTCCGGTAATCCCCTCATGATCATCGCCATCATCAGTCCCTCACTCGGTGCTTCGCCTGCACTCCTGAGTGCTGTAATGATCTGCTCAGCTCTGATGATGTATTTGGTTACAGTCTCGTTGTCAGCTTTCTTCAGCGCTGTCATCGTTATGTACAGGGAAACAATCCGAGGCCTACCTTTTCCGATGTAGTGCTCTCTTAATACTTTGAGGCTCTCTCGGCCCTTGTCCTTTGTGTCTCTGAATATCAGCCCCAAGCTTGTGTTGTCAAGTAGTGGCGCCAATGCACAATAGGCGTCCGCATTCAGCTTATCATCCGTAGACCTGTCTTCCGCTGACAGCGGTTCAGCGGGCTCCGTCAAGATCGTCTGCTTCAGCCCCGCTCCGTGCATGCAGCACAGCATCCTCTCTTCCCAGAGCTCATACTCCTCTGCTCTCCCGTCAAACGTGGGCCACTGGCTCTTGCTTCGGTTTGCCATGGTTATTTCCAGTTCAGTTTAGCTTCCTTTGATTTAGCGTTAGCTTCCCGGTACTCCCGATGCTAACCTAGCTCTTTTGGATACTTTTGTATGCTAGCGTGGTCGTGCTAGCTATCGACGCACAAGTCCGTCAAACTTTGGAATCATTCCCGGTTCCTGGGCCCATAACCTGTTAACAGGTAGGCTTACTCCTTTGGCCTACCTTGGCAGCGGAATAATATGACCAGAGGATGAACGGACGTCCAGTAGTGTTGTTACCTTCGACTCTCCTGCTTCGAAGCTTGTGTCGAAATATGAACCAGTGCAAGTTGAAGCAAATGTATCGGTGCTTGGTTCGTTCGCTGCTGATCACGTGATCAGTGACGTCCGAAGCTTCGTTCTAGCGCACAGTCACGTGACCGCTTCGATTTTAATTCAAATGGGTGCGAAACAGGGTTCAGGCTTGTCTGTCTGACTCAAAGTCAGTGTTGTTGCGAGTAGCAAAGAGCAAATTTACAATGGAACCTTTTGGCAAAGAGGTCGCTCCGAGATGTGGGAGCACTTCAATTTGATTTACTCTAACAAGGTTAGCAATAGACAAGTCTGTCACTTGAATTGTGTAATTATTAATTAATTATGGATGTTTATTATATCTCAATAAAAATCAATAATGTCATGCCCCATCCCATGTGTCCTCAAGCACCTCAATATCCTGTCATAACAAACCTGGACAATCACTGCCCCACTGAGCTTTGCTCTGTAAATCACTTCCCACATTCCAGATAAGTCCCTATGACTGCCATGAACTGCACATGCAGTAGGAAGTAGGTATTTTAAATTATATTGCTTACATATAACTAATATTTATATTTATATTAATCATTCTGCTACTATGATCAAGAACATACATGCAGAAAGACACATAGATAAGTGTCTGTTCCACTTCTACCCAATATACAGAGAATTGAAATACACGAACAAGGACACAATTCAAACCTGGAAAACAATTGTTGTATTCATATAGGAATCCATATATTTATTAGATGATTTATTGGTTCAACTTCTCATAATCATGTTCAACCCACAGAGACTGGGCTGGTAGGCTATTTGAAACATGCACTACAACTTTTCAACAGCAGAGGTCATCATAGAGTTTGCGATGCTTTGAATGAATGAACCTTTTTCCAATACAATTGGCTGGAAAGCTTCACTGGTTCAGAAAGCTTCACTTTGCCATCACTAACGCCCAGGCGTTTATCTCTTCAGCCATTGAACTCTTGGCATTGTTTATTATCAGCAAAACATGCTAAACTGCCCGCTCTCGGGGGAGACCGGTCAAGAGAGAAAAAGGGGCGGGAACATTGCCCTTACATGGAACATGGTGCTATCAATATCACGTGACTTCAGTTACAGTTACATGCATACATACACTCTTAACACTGTGCACACAGCCCGTTGAATGACGCATTTATGCTTCTCAAAATTCATCTATTTGTGAATGTGTCGTTGAAGGAGTCGGTGCCTCCGCGGCCACGAGCCTCAGCGCGTCACTGTCCACGTGCACTGGACTGCTGTCGTGGGGCTCCGCTGTGCTCGTGGTGTCATGTGACTTGGTCATGTGACTTGTTCCGATTGCCATGTGGTAGGTTCCTCCGGTGGTCGGCGTAAGGATACTTTTTTAGTAGCGTTTAGTTTAGTCCCCCGTGCAAATTACATGTAAATGAGTATCTTACGACCATGAATTCACCCGAAGTTTATTAACTTTAGTGAGAATGTAGCGCAACACAGCGACCTACAAGTAGCGCAGCGTCTTAAATAGAGTGACGTACGTCTTAATTTGAGGCTCAACACAAAAGGATTCTGTATGTGTTCATAAACCCGCTTCAGACTTTATGTTTAGATAACCGACCGCAGCCAGCGGACCGACTACTTCTCCCCTCCCCCAGCGCAGTTTCACCCACCAGCGGACCCCCCTCCCCTCCTAACCCCGCCTGCAACGACTAATACACCCCCCCCCCCCCCCTCCCGGTAGTTCGACGTGCTTTTTATCCGCCGGACTTGCGGTCCGCAAAATATTGTCTGACATTAAAACGGTCCATGAGGCAAAAAATGTTGCGGACGACTGATGTAAACATCTGTAATAGAGTTTAAAATCAAACTGGTGACAGCAATAGTGACAATTCCTGCAACCAAATCCAAGCTAAATACCTCCAGGATAACCTGAATATCCCCTTAATCCCTTATCCTGGTCTCATGCAATACCCCCCCGGGACTCATGTTACACAAGATATCATCCACCAAAAAATATGTTCACTGTCATCTCTTTGCAATAGTTTTATTTACAACATGAAAACACTGAATGGAATATCAGCATTTGTTTTAAAAGTGGCCTTTGAAGTTTTTCCTATGAAGAAACAATGTTTAGATGAAGTTCTTTCTTGCCAAAATGCATCTTTGAGTCCACGTATTAAACGTCTTTCCTTCACCAGGAAATATCTTCAAAGCTGAATTGATAAATACTTTAAATCCTAATAGTTTGCGTCCATGTTTGCTGCTTTGCGTCGTCTTCCTCTTTTCTTCTCCTGGTGTGTTGCTGCCACCTGCTGTGAGTCAGTGGAACATCATCAAGGGTCTAAAAGGTGACCTTTAGGTGGGAGCTTTCCTCCAGGGCAGCGTGAGGGGTTTGACCTCCATTTCTTTCTTGGTGCTTCTTGAAGTCCACGAGGTGAACAGTGATGACGGCAGACGCCATGATGATCAGACCCACAGAGAACACCACCATCCTCACCAGGAACACAAAGGGAAGCTCTGCACCAGAAACACAACACAAACACAACACATCTGGGCTTTCTGGTTGAGTTTGGATTTAAGCCTCCTATTACATTTGGGGCAGGTGGAGCGGACCACCTGACCAGCAGCCTTCTAAAGCATCATGGTGCTTTATTACTCTGCTCTCTCTCTCTCAACTGAAAATGTTGTCTCTCAATCACCAGCAAACACTCCACCGTCCAAAAATGTAAAGTTATTATGCCCCCCCCCCCACCCATGAACAACAGGTAGACTTAGTGCTTCTAATGTCATCAGAATGCTTCCAGGTTCCGACAGATACGCTGTCAGTCAAGTCCATGACATAAAATCAGTACTTGAGCTCTTCATAACACCATCAATGGAAAAGGATCAACTTGAGATGACACATTTAGAGGGGGGGGGGTGTACGGGGAGAGTTGGAAAGACTCTTTTTGGCAGGAACGTACAAGTCAAAAGGCGTAGCAGCAGCAAGCATTTAGGCTGCTGACACTGGAAATATTATACATTTTTAAATAATAATATATATATATATAATATTATTATCAAATTATTTCTTTTAGATGGTATGTCAATGAGTAACATTTTATTCTGATCTGCATATTTCTCCATAGTCGCTTAATGGGTATTTCCAGATGTTTAAAGGGGTTTATTTTTTTAATTGAATGTGCTCTTTATGTAGTCAACAAACTAGCACAAAGTTCCTAATACATAAACCTGGGGAAAGATGGAATTATAATTATTTTCTGGGTGTTTAAATCGCTGGGGTCAAACTGACCCCAATGGTAAAAGGTGTTCGTTAATTTGAAGGTAACAGGAGGGTTAAACCCTGCGTCCCTGAAGAGGAGCTTCAGAGATGCTCAGAACTCAGAAAACACACAATAATTTATTTAAAACAGAGAGAGGCTGAAACTACAAACTGTCATCAGGAAGTCGTCTCCTCTTTCAGTCTTACCAGGTTTTGATGGGCAAAGGTGTTCAGTCGTATTAAAGTCCTGGGTCCAGTTAACCTGGTTGCTATGGTTACAGATGATGGTGCTCTTCAACAGGTAGACCTGGAGAGAAGCCCCAGAGGTCGTGACCTCTGATCGCTCTCCTCCCTCCTGACTGCAGACCCCTTTAGGACACTTGAAAGTGCTGTTGATGTGAGAGTTGTGAGTCCTGCAGGTCACATGGAGATCACATGACTCTGAGATGTTGGAGTCCACTCGGTCCACGATCAGTTCAACTGGAGACACTGGTCCTGAGTGGGGGGGGGGGGGTTTCTGTGAAGTGTTTATGAAACATGGCGGCAGAAACTCCACCAGTGAAATGTTTACAGACTCACCTTGAACTGTGACCTTGTATTCAGATACTGGTTTGTCTCCTGTAGATGTTCCTGCTACAGCAGAATAAACTCCACTGTCGGTCTCTTGCAGATTCTTCAATATCACAGAGAATTTTTTCTCAGGAAACTCAAACCTTCCAGTGAAACTATGAAGGACATGTGGTTCCTTATTAAGTGGAATTCTTACTAACTGGACTGTTTTATTGATTTTCCAGTCAACATATGAAATCCCATCAGGAGGATCAGCATCAAGCTCCAGGAGCAGATCACGTCCCTTCAGCACAAACACAGGAGTCTCAATGGTTCCTGTAAAAACAGTAGACACATGTTACAATAAACATCACACACAACGTATGATGAATCATTCATTGCTGAATGTTACTCCATCCCTTTACTTTATTTCTCACACATTGAACCAGCGGTTCACCTTCAGCTCATCACTGCTTAACATGAAGTGACAGAGGTCTCTTAAAATGTCTCAAGTCGTCTCTTCCTGAGGACACAGAGAAGCTTAACAGCACAAACTAAACCCACTAAGACCAAGTTGGTGCCCAAAGTTCTTCTTCTTGACGTGACAAAGTATTTGTGAAAAACAGGGTCTTTGTGTCCCTTTGTCCTCTTTCCCTCCCTCTCAGCACACTAATGTCCCCCAGCATCAGCTACACTGAACATGGATGCATTTAGAAAATAAGACGTCCACAGACTGAACACTGAAGGAGTTCAACTCTGAGGAGTAAAGGTCAACGTTTGTCTTGGAGGGAAAGATGCGTTCAGCCCGTTTCAACAAGTGGTTACAAAGTGTCTAAAAGCACCTTCAATGTTTCCTCTGTATCACACACGTCTTCTAACGGAACGTTACAATATTCATTAGAATAAAACGTGGATATTATGAAATGAAAGCTGAAACGTTTTCCCTCTACAACGGAAGCTGAACGTCACAAACAGTGTGTGCAGGCAGAGGCAGGACTCGCGAGAATTAGCTTTTTAAATAATGCGCAGTGTGACAAATTATGCATGTCCGGAAAGTACCTCTTCCTCTAGGGAATGCACTTCATCCTATACAACACATTACTGCCATCTGCAGGCAGGGGGGGGGGGGGGGGGGTTCTAGCGGTTTTCTTTGCAGCGCCAGTCTCATCTTTTTCCGTTCTAATCGCCGCGCTCGATTTCAAGGTGTAACCTTTATTATTGTTCGGTCTGAAGCGGCGCGCCCAGTGACGGATGGTGGAGCAATATTGTTGTTCGGGTGGAAATCTGGAGAAATTCGGGAGAAAGGTCGGTCCGGGAGATTTTCGGGAGGGGCTTTGAAATTCGGGGGTCTCCCGGAAATATCGGGAGGGTTGACACATGTCTGGTCATCGCAGCCCTGGACCATCAGCAGCACAAACTCGTTTTGCCGACCGCAGCAGAGTGGCTTAAACTGCAGAGGCTGGAGACCCTTCTAGAGCCATGCAGGGAAATCAGTCTGTAATTTATCAAATAACATTAATTTGATTATTTTCTGGAATGAATTAAACCAAGTCAAATATCAACAACATGTATTTATGTAAAAAATAATAATGATGATAATAATAATGATAATTATGTATCTGTGTCCTGTTATTTATCTTGAGTATGCATTTCAGAAAGAAAAAATAGTTAGGATTAAGGTGTAATTGCAAATAGTGATTAATCATGATTAATCCACTGAAAATTCTGATTAATTTGATTAAAACTTTTAATCATTTGACAGCCCTAATATATATATATTTAGTAAACTCATGCCGTTTACTGAGACAACTTCCTGCGTCTGAGAACTCAACACAAGGAGGAACAACACCATTCCTGATTAACCACAAAGAAACACAGAAATATATTTTTAACCCAAATTCATTTGGAGAAACAGTTCAACGAAATGAAATGTTCATAAAAGCTTTGACCTTAACAATCAAATCGACATTAAAATGATATATATATATATATATAAAATAAAGTCCTCACCTTGTGCTTCACATGATGTCAGCAGAGAAACAAAGAGAAGCACGACGCACAGCCTCATTCTGCAGAATGGAAGAATGATGATGAAACGAGTGAAGAACGTTTTACTTCCCTTCGAAGCAACAACCAATCACTTCAAAGATGTTAAAATAAAGCCATATATGTCTCTATGTGGGTGACTTGTAACTACCTTCACATCATGACGTGGGCTCATATTTTATGAATTAATGTTCTCTTCACTTCAGCTTCCCCTGCTCGTCAGTAGGAACTCTGTATGACCACCAAACAAAATACTTTATTTTATTATTTTTTTCTGAATGCTTAGAGACTAACCGGAATTGTCGTAGCACAATTTCTAAAACTATTATTAAAGCAAAACCACTCTTCATGTGTTCATGTTCATGTTATGATAACTTGAGTTAATGATATTGAGAGCATGTGTTTTCTGAATGAACACGTAGTGAATGAATGATTTATTTCATCACTTTTGTAGTTTTGCAGAAAATGTTTTAAATAGTGAGACATGTGTGGACACAGGTGAATTGTGGTTTTGGTTATGGGAAATGTGTGTGTGCTTCTGGGAATGATGAAAAGGTTTTGGATGTTTTTGCTACAGGAAAAGAGGTTTTGTGTTTTTATCAATCAAGAAAAACTGTAATAAAGTAACTGCTGCAAACCTCAGTGACCTCATGGGTTTTTATATCCAGGTTGCAGACGTTTGAGATGAAACTTTTTCTACTTTTGTTGTTATTTTGAAGTCGCTGAGACACAGAAACAGAAAATCCACATAAGCTTTGTTGAAAGGAAGCGTCTGTTCAGAAGTGTGTGACCGCTTCAAATTCACTGATATGTAATATAAAAAGTGTTTTAGTCGCATCAAAAAGCACATCTTCCTACAACAAGGTCACAAGTTCAACAGCTGACTCTCTGAAGGTGTAAATGTACATCAGGGGCTTATTTAAGATATAAAGTGATAAATGTCAATAACAGACCAAACCATCGATAGAATAGATTCAGTCGAGGCTTCAACACAATAAATTCAATCTGAAGTTTGTTGTTCTACTTTAACAGAAAGTGCTTCACTAACATTTTACTGCACATTGTCATTTTGTCTTTGGGTCTTCTGTTGTTTGGTGTTTATAGAACATTTATGAATTTCTACATGATGATCCTGAAGGTTCTGAATGAAACCTGGAGGCTCCACATGCTGCTATCGGTGCAGCGTTAAATCTACAAACTGTGGACGAGAGCCAGAGGACACCAGGACACAAAGGACCTCACGTGCACCACTTTAAAGGCACTGTTCATGTTGATGGGAGGATGTTGTAGAGGATGCTTTTCATCTTTGGTCCCTGGAACAAAACCTCTATTTGAGAGAATAAAAAGGACCAAACATCATTATGTCAATGATTTGTGTTCATACACTACATGAATATAAAGTGTTGTTTGTACTGTGAGTGTTAGTTGATGTTTTTCTTCAGTTTAACACCTAACTTATCTTTGTAGTTCAGTGCACTCACAGAGACGACTACTTCCTCTTTTTTTATGTTGCACTGAAAATAGAGAATGTGTGAAAGAAAGAGGAAGCTGCTAAAGCAAACTTTTCTCAGAAATCATCCTTCTTATTAAATGGTTCTGATGAGAAGTGTCTGATGGCAGAAAAATGTTTAAACAAAAATAAATGATTAATCTAAAATATAAAGATAAAAACACGTAATTGAAATGAATGAAAGAACTGAATAACAGGGAGTAATCAGTCAACAATTTTTGTGTGATCCAAGTTTCCTCCTCTTTCACAATTTGAAGATGGATCACCTGACTCATGGTCTAAAAATCACTGGATGATCAGTGGAAACTGATTTTATCCTCTGTGTAAATCTTTCACAAATGAATAGATGCAGTAAAGTATCTGATGAGGCCACAAACGAACCCTTCACACTGGAAACATCGGCCAATGTTTCCAGTGTGAAGGTGGTTCACACAACACACAACACATTAACACCACAGCATTGTGTTAAACTTTTTATGAAAAAAGTAGTCAGAACTGAATTTTTTACACAACTTGGATTTAAAAACATGTTATGCAATATTTTCCTGTGGATTAATTTACTAAACTGTGTTCGGTCTACAGTCCTGCAGAAGAGGACCACTACCTCAAGGTGGGTCTTAATTATTTGCAATGCTTTGTAGCTGGAAGCAACATTTAAAAAGTTTAAATGAATAATAATGTTGTTGCAGTCTGTTCAGAGAAGTTAAGGAGGACGAAGTGACTCTGACACAGAGACACACAACCATCACCCTCACATTCACACACACCAATGAACCCCCAGAGAAGCATCACAATGTAAAGTATAGTCAATTATTATTGTTAAAACAAACAAAAAAAGCTTTTTCAAAAAGAAGCATTTTAAGTCAGTTCTTATATTCAAGTATGCCAAAAAAAGTCATAAAAATTATCATATACATATTTACTCTATATTACATATACAGTATTCTGGCCCTTTCTCAATACCTCAGACAGCGAGAACAGACTTGTGTTCTCGGGAGAAAAGACTCAGGAGACGGAATCACGGGTTTCAATTGATGACGTTCTTTTGAAACCAAGTTATGGCCTTGTATCAAATCATAGTTTTGATATTAAAGTATGCCAAAAAACGTCCTAAAAAGTATTATATAGATATGTATTTTATACAGTATATTGCATATTTTGACATACCATGAATATATAAAAAAAATCCTAATACGGTAAATCATGAAAAGTCATGCTATAGTAAGTCATAAAACCTTTAATGTTCTTGTGGGTTGTTCTGTTGTCGGGTCGAAGGGATTGATGTCGATTTCTTCCACATATATTAAACATTTAGCTTTGTGATTATATTTGCAATTTGAGGAAACTGAACAGGCGTCTTAATCCATGTAAAGTGGGATCAAGGGAACTGCATCATGTGAATAATATAATATTTATTTGAATAATATTACTTGACGGCTCGGCCATTCTGTCAAATCAGCACTTTGTTGCTTTTGTTTATCTCGGGTGAAACACTGGGTGAATTGGGACATGCAGTTCCTACATTAGAACACAGAGTGGTACATTAGCATGAAATGCATACGAGTAAGTGGCTTCTAATGAGAACACGTGTGGATGGAATCAGACAGTTTTTGACCGTGTCACAGCTGTTAACAACGTGGCGTCTGGTGCTTTGGTGCCTGTTACCAACAAATGTAACTGTGATCTCCCAGATACCATCACTTTGGTCTGCGTACCTGAGGACCTGTCGGGGCGTTGCCAGAGAGACGAGGAGAAGGATTCTTTAGCTTTGTGTCAGTTTCCTACAGGCTGTATCCTTGTAGCCTTCAGCAGCCTTCATGGTGGACCTGTGCTGGTCCTTCAATTATTTGAATAACAGTATCAATATTAGGGAAAATGTTTCTATATTGTCAACTTTTACTCATGTCTAATCAGCTAAAGCTATCTAGTTATAGCTCTATTTATTTATCCAGGTGGATGAGTTACAGTTGGAAGGAGGTAAAGGAGAAGAAGGATGTCCACAGACTGACATCGTGAGACACCAAGCAGGTAATGATGAAGAGATGGGAGACAGAAAAGGTTTAGGACGAGTTAGTGTAGAGACACCAGCAGTGGGACAAAGGTCTCATGAATGTGTGTGTGTAGACACTAGGAGACAAAACGGGGGGGACATCAAGATGAGGTCAACCGACCAGAATGAGCCAGTCTGGCCTAAACACACCAGATAGAGGGAGAAGAACGTGGGAGAACATCAGGACAATAAGTTACTCAGTCAGAATGAGGGAGACGAATTAGCATCAACATTCCAGATGGGGCTGTGAAGGAGGAGAATAGTGGGACAACAACAACAGGAGGAGAGTTACAGGTAGGATTGAAGAGGCGGATTCACTCAATCCAATGGACAGTGTAGGAGCCATATTTACTGTAGCGGCTAAGCCTAACTTAAAGCCACTGAGGGGCTGCGTAGACAGGCTAAAAGTAGGGTTTGACGCGCTGGCCACTGCACTACCACATGTTTTGTTCTATAAAATAAACCCGCTTACGCCGTTGATTCTGTGTTTGAATATTTGGTTCATTTATCACAATGTGGAGTCCATTTAGCTGTCACTTGCAACCACGTAATCGTGACAGAGACCGGAGCGGTCGAAAACTGTGTGCTCCTCCGTCTCGCAACACCTGCCACCTGGCTGAAAGTTCCCACCTAATAAAGCAAGTGCACCATGGTGACGCCTGCTGGCCCAATTTGGTATCTTCCACCAAATGTTAATTAAAACTTGCTCCTACATTTACTTTAATAGATGTGTTTGTGTCAAAGCTCCTTTAAGCTACGTGGCTGATGACGTCATAGATGTTCTCCAGTCGAGGTTTATCAGTCTGCGGAGCAATAAAATACAACTTTAATCGTTGTGCCAAGTCGAGCACTGAATGTTTCTTGTAACTACGTTTTTAAGTTAATCTTTTTAAAAAGCTCACGGCACAAACAGACTGTTACAGTTGTGGTGACAACGATCAACGAGGACGGAATTAAGATTGCAGCTACAGACAGAAATGTTTAAACTAATGTTTGTAAGTGTCTTTCCAGAAAGAGGGCGGTTTATTCAAGTGTTGTTTCCCCAGTTGAAGAATCCAAATCTCCAGTGTGTTCTATGTGTGTGTGTTACTGATCTGTGTGGATGAGTGATGAGGACCAGTGGAGACCCACCTCACTGCTCCTCATCACCAGTCAATAGATAAAGTCAACAAGTCAACTGTGAATAAATGAATGTATGCACAAGTATGTGTGTGTGTGTGTGTGTGAACAGAAGAGATGAAGAGATCTGTGACAAAAGGCCCTCGTTGGTTTTCTGGAGTGAGGAGTAATCTCCTTCATCTCTCCCTCTCTGTCTCATCCTCACTCTCACTTTTTCCTTTTCATCCTCCATCAGATTGTTTAAAGAAAATGAAAACGTAACTTTCTGAATCCTGGTCACATGATGTGTAAACATTACTTTAATGAAAAAGATTCAACTCTTCATCTACTTTTTCTCCTGAAGTTGAAAGAAATGGAGGTCAAACCCCTCTCGCTGCCCTGGAGGAAAGCTCCCACCTAAAGGTCACCTTTTAGACCCTTGATGATGTTCCACTGACTCACAGCAGGTGGCAGCAACACACCAGGAGAAGAAAAGAGGAAGACGACGCAAAGCAGCAAACATGGACGCAAACTATTAGGATTTAAAGTATTTATGAATTCAGCTTTGTAGATATTTACTGGTGAAGGAAAGACGTTTAATACGTGGACTCAAAGATGCATTTAATATTGTTATACAAGAAAACGTCATAGTTGAACAAATGCTAATAATGAATTGATTACACACAACATAGTATACACACAAGGCCATGTAAATATTTTTTGGTGGATGTAAAATCTATATAATAATATATAATGTTAAATACAGCGTATACTACTGCATACGGTCTAATTAAAAAAAAATACCAGACAAGGGGGGAGCACAACCGGGGACAGAGTGAGGCGTCAGCCTGGCTGAGGAGGATCGTGTGCGGGGCGACCCGCGGACAACTAGATGCTGGAGTAGTGCGGCGGAGTCCAGATCGTCCAAACTGATTACTAGATACATTTTATATTATATACCTATCTAATTTGTATACATATGGCTATTAGTTAATGTAAAAAAAGTTTTTTTCAAAATAAAAAAAAATCTCTCTGGCCACGCCCACATCGTCAGCAACTCACACCTGTGAAGAACAGATTGGAACAAAGACATGGATGTAAAAATACATTATACAATAGATTTAATATGAATATATTTGTATTTATATATATATATGTCATATGTCTATTATGTCAAATAAATATAAAATATTTACCTGCAAAGTAATAATGTGTGTTTAATACCCTTTTGTTTGCATTGAATCATACTGGGAGGTTTACTGAAAATGATTGGCTGGCCCTACCAAAACAAAAAAATTACACCAAACTCCACAGCAGCAGGTGAAGCAGCATGAAGACACCTGGGAAACCTGGAAACAACCTTGGGACAAAGTTCGGATTCTAAAACTATTCTTAAATTTGTTTAAAAAAAAAAAAAAAAAAGATGTAACCCTTACCGGTGAAGCTCCTTCCATAGTAACGTCATCCCTCTGCAGGTCAGTGGTAGAAGAAGAAAAAACAGCACTTTAAAGACTTGAACTGTTGTACATTTACTTTACTTGAGCTGCAGATAAAGTGAGTCCATCTTTTGGGTGGTGTCTAATTTACTCCACCCTCAAACAGAAGCACATTTCACACTGGATCCCTGCAGCCAGTCGGGGCAACAGGCAAATGTCACCAGGCTGGTTGCAGGGATCCAGTGTGGAGATCCATCAAGATGTAGGTGGAGAGACCTGCAGCGTAGACTGGTGGGCTCAACTTCGGATGTGATGCCGGTGTTTTCTTCTGCAGGATGAATCACATACATAAGAAAAGGTTACTTGCTGCTTCTTTTTAAAGGTGCTATTTTCCTGGTGAGGAGTCATCTCCTGATGATTAACAGTCACTGATTTAAATACTTCTGCCTCTTTGTCTTAAAACTAATGAGTCTGTTTTTCTAAAATACATTAAACTGCTACAAAACCCATGTTGGGCTCTTTTCACAAAGAGTTCAGAGGAATCTCTCGGGGTAGAAAGCACATCACACTGCAGCATGAGCCATAAATAAAGCAGCTAGAACTTTAACATCATGTAGAGTACGTTCCACTTTCACACTGCAAATGATACTTGTTCTGTGTCTCTGGACTTTACTCTGTGTAAAAGGAGGTTTTTAACACAAGTAACAAGTAGAAAACCATCGGCTCAGGACGAAAGTGGCAAACTGGTGTGAGCCACCACGTGGAAGCAAAAATAGACAAAAAATAGACGTGACACTTACCAGAGGATTTTCATAAACTGTATTGTTGACAATCCCTCTTGAATCTGCTGTTGTTGTTGAATAAGAAAAAACAGCCCTTTAAAGACTTGAACTGTTGTACATTTACTTTACTTGAGCTGCAGATAATGTGAGTCCATCTTTTGGGTGGTGTCTAATTTACTCCACCCTCAAACAGAAGCACATGTTGATGTGATGGATGTTTGTGACTCTTAGAGGTTGAATCAAAACAGCAAATCATGACAATCCCAGTGTGATAAAAAGCACCTTTGGTAATAAATCACATGTATATTTTTTGCTCATCTGATGCAGTAAAAGGCGTCCTGTGTCAGAGGGGGACGAGGTCGAGGGCAAGGAGGGAGGACCCAGACGCGGAGTTGAAAAATAAAAGACTTTAATTGTCAAAACTCAAAAAATCAAAATCGCTCCAACCGAAAAAAAGGGGAGGAAGGAGGAGAAAACAAAACCGACAAAAACAGGGACTTGACTTGAAAACACGAGACTTGACTTGACTTGACACATGAATGGTTGACATGTAATGACGCCACAGGGGACAACAGGCACACGGGGCTTAAATACACGAGGGAGGTGCAGGTGATTGGACACAGGTGGAAACACTGAGGCAATCACGGGACAAGGCAGGAAGTGAAGTTAACCCAGGACCACAAGGAACATGAAACTTCAAACTAAGACAGGGAAAGAGACCAAACCGTGACAGAACCCCCCCCCTCAAGGACCGAATTCCAGACGGTCCTAAAGGGGGGCAGAACCATGAAAATCAGACAAGGGGCGGGAGGGTGGGAACCCGACAGCTATGGTCCGGCGGCCTGCCGGGGCAGCGGCCGGGCGTGGGGTGCTCTGGGGGTCTGCCGGGTCGGCGGCCGGGCCTCGGGGTCTCGGGGGGTCTGCCGGGTCGGCGACCGGGCCTCGGGGTTTCGGGGGGTCTGCCGGGTCGGCGACCCGGCAGAACTCCGGCGTCGTCGTGGCGTGGGGCGCCGGGAGGTGCGGCTCCGGCGTCGTCGTGGCGTGGGGCTTCGAGCTGTGCGGCTCCGGCGTCGTCGTGGCGTGGGGCGCCGAGCTGTGCGGCTCCGGCGTCGTCGTGGCGTGGGGCGCCGACCCAAGAGGGTGGGAGGGAGGGGTCATGGTCGGGGGCCGTTGGGACGGGGCTGGAGGGGTCATGGTCGGGGGCCGTGGGGACGGGGCTGGAGGGGTCATGGTCGGGGGTCGTGGGGACGGGGCTGGAGGGGTCATGGTCGGGGGCCGTGGGGACGGGGCTGGAGACTGGAGTCTTGGGGCCGGAACGGGCGGAGACTGGAGTCTTGGGGCCGGAACGGGCGGAGACTGGAGTCTTGGGGCCGGAACGGGCGGAGACGAGACTCTGGGGGCCGGAACGGGCGGAGACGAGACTCTGGGGGCCGGAACGGGCGGAGACGAGACTCTGGGGGCCGGAACGGGCGGAGACGAGACTCTGGGGGCCGGAACGGGCGGAGACGAGACTCTGGGGGCCGGAACGGGCGTGGGTCTTGGAGCTGGGGGCGTGGGGCGTGGGTCTTGGAGCTGGGGGCGTGGGTCTTGTGGCCGGTTCGGGCGGAGACGGGTGTCGTTGGCGCCGTCGCTGGCCTCCATTGGCGAGGCCCAACCTGGGTCTGGAGAGGGGCGAGGGCGGTGACAGGGGCGCCGCCCGGAGCCTGCTAACGAGCTGGGGTTGGCGTTGCGCCGGGCAGCCTGCTGCACGCTGTGGGGGCCCACCAAGGGCCAGGCGGGTTCCCCAGAATGGGTTCTGGGGACCCCACTCCGCTGGGTCCTTCGTTGGTGGCGTCATTCTGTCAGAGGGGGACGAGGTCGAGGGCAAGGAGGGAGGACCCAGACGCGGAGTTGAAAAATAAAAGACTTTAATTGTCAAAACTCAAAAAATCAAAATCGCTCCAACCGAAAAAAAGGGGAGGAAGGAGGAGAAAACAAAACCGACAAAAACAGGGACTTGACTTGAAAACACGAAACAGACTTGACTTGATTGACTTGACTTGACTTGACTTGACACATGAATGATTGACATGTAATGACGCCACAGGGGACAACAGGCACACGGGGCTTAAATACACGAGGGAGGTGCAGGTGATTGGACACAGGTGGAAACACTCAGGCAATCACGGGACAAGGCAGGAAGTGAAGTTAACCCAGGACCACAAGGAACATGAAACTTCAAACTAAGACAGGGAAAGAGACCAAACCGTGACATCCTGTGTTGTACAGATTGTACAGCGCTCTGAGGAAAACTGGGACGTGTGATATTGGACTATGTAACCAAACAGGTGGGTCCATAGTTATGGAGGACTTGGAAACATTGAGTTTCTGTGTAGAGGAAACAAAGAGGATTTTACACATGTTGGGATTATTTGTTGGAACGTTTACTTGGACTTACGGATTATTCTCCTTTGATGATAAAACCAGATGAATAGAACCACAAACATGACGACAATGACAGTGAGAATGCAAGTAGCAATCACCCAGCCAGAGTGAGAGTGAAAGGGAGGGTCTGTAAAACAAAACCAGAACCAGATCAGAAGAGTCTTCCTGGTTTAAATGAAGCAGCACAGCTGAGAATGTGTCACATGTTCACAGCCTGATGTGCTTTTGACGGACTGCAGTTTGGATTGTGAAAACATCTTTGTAACGTGATCTATAGTAAGAAATCAATTAATTTGTTTTATTAAAACAGAATTTCGTTCACCCAACATTTATAGTTATTAATGGTTGACACTATTAGGTGTTTTTATGGTGGTTGGGGGGCAGAAGGGCAGATGACTCCTAAGTCTTACCGGGAATTGAGGGACAAAGATGTTCAGCAGGTTTTGAGTAGCAAAGAGGTTCAGCAAGAATCCAGTCCTGGGTCCCATGAACCTGGTTGCTATGGTTACAGATGATCACGGTGTTCAGCAGGTAGACCTGGAGAGAAGCCCCTAAGGTCGTGACCTTTGATCGCTCTCCACCCTCCTGACTGCAGACCCGGTCGACACATCTGAAAGTGCTGCTGATGTCAGAGTTGTGAGTCCTGCAGGTCACATGGAGGTCACATGACTCTGAGCTCATGGAGTCCACTCGGTCCACGGTCAGTTCAACTGGAGACACTGGTTCTGAGGGGGGGGGGGAGGTTTCTGTGAAGAGTTTATGAAACATGGCGGCAGAAACTCTACCAGTGAAATGTTTACAGACTCACCTTGAACTGTGACCTTGTACTCAGCTACTAGTTTGTCTCCTGTAGGTGTTAATGCTACAGCAGAATAAACTCCACTGTCGGCCTCTTGGAGATTTTTCAATATCACAGAGAAGTTTTTCTCAGGAAACTCAAACCTTACAGAGACACTATGAAGGACCGTTGCTTTTCCACTAGGACCAAATCTTACTAACTGGGCTGTTTTATTGATTTTCCAGTCAACATATGAAAAACCCTCAGGAGGATTAGCATGAAGATCCAGGAGCAGATCACGTCCCTTCAGCACAAACACAGGAGTCTCAATGGTTCCTGTAAAAACAGTAGACACATGATACAATAAACATCCCACACAACGAATGTTGAATCATTCATTGCTGAATGTTACTCCATCCCTTTACTTTATTTCTCACACATTGAACCAGCGGTTCACCTTCAGCTCATCACTGCTTAACATGAAGTGACAGAGGTCTCTTAAAATGTCTCACATCTTCTCTTCCTGAGGACACAGAGAAGCTTAACAGCACAAACTAAACCCACTGAGACCAAGTTGGTGCCCAAAGTTCTTCTTCTTGATGTGACAAAGTATTTCCATTGTGAAAAACAGGTTCTTTGTGTCCCTTTGTCCTCTTTCCCTCCCTCTCAGCACACTAATGTCCCCCAGCATCAGCTACACTGAACATGGATGCATTTAGAAAATAAGACGTCCACAGACTGAACACTGAAGGAGTTCAACTCTTAGAGGAGTAAAGGTCAACATTTGTCTTGGAGGGAAAGATGCGTGAAAAGGACTTTTTTTTTTTCGGGACCAAAAGTTTTTGTTTTGAGAGCAAAAACAATAGTTAACAAAACTCCCAAATTATTAATCCTCAGTTCATATATTTTTACTTAAAAAACTTTATTTCGCTTGCAATGCAATAAATTTGCTTTCAAAACACTTTTTTTGTTTGCATAATAAAGACACAAATCTACCTTCATACAAGAGCTAATTTATATGCACTTGCCATCTTGGGTTGCTGCATGAATTACCGTAAACGTTGTTATGTTCAGTCGTCATGTCTGACATTTAAACTTAACATTTAGATTTTACATTTAGATTTAGATTTAACGTTTATATACAATATTTAACCTTTACATTTATATTTCATATTCAAATTAGGGCCGGGACTCGATTAAAAATATTAATCTAATTAATTTGAGGCTTTGTAATTAATTAATGGAAATTAATCGCATTTTAATTGAATAAATATATGACCTGAGAACAGTGAGAAGTAATTTTTTTCACATGGATTTTTATTTTTGTTCAACCAATTCCAGCAGACAAGTGTAGAAATAGCATATTTAGAAATATAGTACTTTCAGAAATTCAGGTAGCCTATAGGTAAGTAGACCTTCTGTAAACTATGTTTTTTTTTGTAGACCAATACTTTCAAGTACATTCAGAATATTGGTTATTTTTTCAGACGTGGACTTAGTTACCCTGGTCCTTAAACCAGTCATCTGGTGCAGTGTGGGTTGGGTGTGGGTCCTTGTACTCGGATTCGGGCTAACGTCCACGCTAGCTGCTAATTGTTTTGCGTTGAGGTGATACTTGAGGCTCGATGTGAATTCCTTGTTGCATAGCTTGCACACAATCACGCTCTTATCGACGCTTCCATCCGTGTGTTTATTATAATAAGATTTCCCATTCACGGGGCCAACTGACACGGTCTCGTCAGCTTCTTCGTTCATGTTCACTGTGGTTTGTTGTTGTCTGAAGTCATGAACGCTAATTGGCCAGTATAATCGGTCCTCCAAAACTCATCCAGTGAGAAACGTTCCGCGGTGCAAAAAATAAGTGTAAAAATGCGTAAAAAATGTTTAATGTGTTATTTTTTGTGTAATTAATTAATCTTAATTAACATTGTAATTAATTAATCGTAATTAACGCGCTAAAGTCCCGGCCCTAATTCAAATATAACATTTACATTTAGATTAAATATTTATATTATTTAAAAAATTTGTGTTACTGCCAAACATTGTACTTGGAAAAGTTGTTGCATGTATTTACATGATTTTGTCTCTAAATTGCCCTCAGCTGAAACTCGTCCAAATGCAAAGCGACAAGCACTTTGACACCCTAATCAGTGGACAACAACAACAACAACTGGCAGGTTGAGGCGGCGGGTGTTGTCGGTAGCTGCAGAATGTAACTAATAAAGTAACTTGTAATCAATCTAATTTAGTTACTTTTACCAAGTAATCTAAAAAAAGTCATCCCAGGTGCAGAAGTCTATGAGGGGCAGTTTAGGACTTAACTACTGAGACACTCTCACACACACTACATGAGGCTAACCGCCCGGTGCTGGACACGTCAGATGGTCCCGTTAACTACACCTCATGTCTCTGACATCCTCCATGGAAATATTTACGATGGATGAATGTTAACAAACCGACCGCAGAAATGTTGCTTAAACACCTAATTTCTCGCCTGAAAACGTCCTAAAATGACATTCCGTCCCTTGAATATGGTAGTATTTATAAACTTTGATGAGCGAGCCCGGACTTCAAGGCATATGAAGGAAGGGCGTATGATTGGCGCATTTCGCTGTTCAAAATCAGCGTTCTTTGCTTCGGCCTTCCAGTGTAACTGATATGTGTGCAGGGCTGGACTGGTAATCGGGCATACCGGGCAGATGCCCGGTGGGCCGACGCACTTGGGGGCCGGTCGATAGGCCTATAAAAACATTTTATTTAAAAAAAAAAATCTTTTGCTTTCGACCGGCCCATAAAGCAGGGACAGCGGCCCATTGGTTCATTTTCCATACTGACACTGGGCTGGCTCAATTATCTCTTAGCAGGCTCCACCCCTCCCTCTCCGTGTGTCAGTCAGATGCATTCAGTGACTTCGAGCTAGAAAGAAATGTGTGGATTAAGATGGAGAAACAAAAACGTAAGAGCAAGGGGGGTGCGGAGAAATTGCTGGCCAAAAAAATATCTAAAGGTTGATGCCTCAATATGTTCAAAAATAACCGACGTGTTTAGTGCTGTAGCTTCAGTTTCCAAAACTACTACAGAACCTGACGACATGTTGCAGAAACAGCAGGTTAACACAGCACATGGAGGTGACTAGCCATAGCGATAGCGGTGCTTGCGGCTCGCAGTAGGGTTGCCAACTCTCCCAACCCCAAATCAGGGACACTTTCGCGGGCTGACGGGGGGGGTACTAGCGGCCGGGCTTGGAAAACCTCACATACTCCGCTCTGGCCACCCGGGCACCCGCCCGCACACTGGTCTGATGCGCCACAACTTCACAACAACCGGGAGTTTTTCGCGCGTCTTTGACTTAGCAGGCTGTGATTGGAAATCGGCACTGGCGCTGTCCCGGCCGGGACAAATCAAAATTGCCCATTATTCGGGATGTCCCGGGTAATACGGGACGGTTGGCAAACCTATCTCGCAGAGGAGAAGGTGCAGCAGGTGTCTGAGTCTGACAGGGAAGTCCAGGAGGGACAGAGTGAGCAGGAGAGTGTCATTGAAACGGTAAGCAAGCAGGTAGCTCCATGAACAGGGAGGGAGTGTTAATCAGGGCGGGTGCATGAGGATAGTGTGTGTGGACCTGGCTGGGCCACAACCAAGATGATGACGATTTAACAGTTACCTCAATTAATGAATATTATAATAAGGCAACAAACATAATTGTTGTCGGTTGATGCTATTATAAAGTCTGAGTGTCAGGTTGTCATTTGTCAAATTGTCACTTAAAAGTTACTACAATGGCCACTCAGTTAGGTAAAGTAAAATAACACAGCATAAGCTATTTTGCACTGTTTTTGTAGCTAGCAGAGTTGAGAGTTCACTTATTCAATTGCAACTTGGGATATTCTAATGTAACCATGTAAAACTCATAACGTCGACGGGAACCCTGGGTGATGGTGCGCTGCCTCAGAGACCTAGACTACGAAGGGAAGGGTGATGGTGGATCGACTGTGACTGTGTTATAGTACTTTAAAACGGACGTTGACATAATGTTGGCGAGGATTTCCATCCCGATATTTGTAAGCATGAACGAGCTGTCTCATTGATACGGTAAAATGGACTGCAGTGATTGGATGTCGTGCAGCCAGCGCTCTCTGCATACAGGTGGCACATTATTTTGACAGATACATATAAACAGAGCGGCGCGGCCGTGTGAAAATGTTTTCCCCCAGTTTTCATGGGAAGTAGCAAGTCTTCTCGAGTCAAAAGGCTCGAGTCCAAGTGAAGTTATGAGTCATCGATGTTAGTGATGAAGTCCAAGTCGAGTTGCAAGTCTTTGTACGTTTTGTCGAGTCTGAAGTCATCAAATTCATGACTCGAGTCTGACTCGAGTCCAAGTCACATGACTTGAGTCCACACCTCTGGCACTTCCTAACCAGATTAATGACAAAAGAGCTATTTTAAATAAGTACACAATATGTGTATATGTCTGTATGTTTATTGAACCAACATAATCACAGCATCTTAATATATTTCATGCTCAAATGAATCTGTAACAGATCTAATCTCCAACAAAAAAAGGTTTGAATAAATAACCAGATACTGTGATATTTTTTTTTCCGCTGATGGAGAAGAACCGATGGAAGCACGTAGGAAGCTGCGTCTGCATAGGAAGCGCCATCCAGCAGTGGACTCATATTACAACTTAAATGTGATCGGGCGCTGTAGAGGACACACTTTTTTAATTTTCAGAAATTAATCTAGGGGCCACTCTGAATGAAAGCGAGGGCCGCCAGTTGCTCGTCCCTGAGTTAGAGACACACCAAGCACCATACAACACTCACGCTTTGTTTGTTATGTTACATTAATGTTAGGAGACCGCACATTGCATGTTATTGGATCATGTGTTGCAGTGACAAGACCTGCTAGTTTAGGGCCAATAGAAATCTTTCCTTTTATATGTAACAATAATTATAAAACATGATGTTCTTCTTGATGTTAGTTAGTTAGTGGTTCCTCCGGCCTGTGGGCCGATAGAAATGCTCCTGCCTTTGCAAACGCAGCGCTGTTACTTGACCTGTGATCTGACAAATAAATCTCCCAGAACGAGAGAAGTTGTTTGGCTGAATTCTTCCAGTCGTCCCCAACCGGGCTTCACAAGCCTAAATCTCAAAGTAATATAATGCCACTCATTGACATCATTATTAATTGGCTAACCACTTCTTAGGCCCGCCACTTTGGGACCCGGCCCCGAGCCCAGCCGAGATAAGCAGAGGGGATCTGCAGGGAAAGCCAATATCTTAATTTACAAATATGACTTGGTATATTCCATGTTTCAAAAACACAAAGACATATTGACTATTTGTCAGATGTATTTGTAATTATAAAAAGAAAACTACAATTTTGAGCCTAAAGCTCAAGTTGGCAACCTGTGGAGCCATTGCCCTCCTTGGACCAGCCGCCGATTGTATTTTAGAACTCTAATACTTTTTACAGAGACAACTTCCTGCCTCTGAGAGCTCAGCACAAGAAGGAACAACATGAATCCTGAGTAACCACAAAGAAACACAGAGATCAAATAGATGTTTTCAACCGAACTTCTATTGCAGAAATAATGCAAGGGTATGACAGCTTTAACCTTGAAAACAAATCAACAAAATATATATCAAATAAAGTCCTCACCTTGTGCTTCACATGATGTCAGCAGAGAAACAACGAGAAGCACGAAGCACGACCTCATTCTGCAGAATGGAAGCGAGGCGATGAAACCAGGAAGTGAAGAATGTTTTACTTCCCCTTGAAGCAAGAACCAATTACATCAAAGATGTTAAAATAAAGCCATATATGTCTCCATGTTATTGACTAACTACCTTCCCATCATGACCTGGGCTCATATTTTTTTAATTAATGTTCTCGTCATCAGCTTCCACTGCTCATCTGTAGAAACTGTACGACCACCAAACAAAATACTTTATTGTATTAAATCAGAAAAATGTGTCCATCTGCACTTTAAACACTATTAACATTCCACAGCTTGATGTTTATTTAATAAAATGTCATTCAAGCAAGTTCCCACATATTTAACTCCATCATTGCTTCATCATCGTCACACATTTCCATCAGAATATCATCAACACCTTTGACTCAAAGATCACTTTTACATCCTCAGCTCTCACCTCTGGTCCTCATCACATCCTTGTTGACTGAGAAATAAAAGAGGATTCCACCTAATATTTATTGTTAATTCAATGCTAGTAATAAGAATTAGAAGTAGTACAGGGTTCCTCTTCAAACAGAAAGAGCTTCTTTTAATAAACTTACTGCAGCAAACCACAGTGACCTGATGGGTTTTTATATCCAGGTTGCAGACGTTTGAGATGAAACTTTTTCTACTTTTGTAGTTTTAGTTTGAAGCCACTGAGACACAGAAACACAAAATCCCTTTAGTTCGCACAAGATCGGGTTGTCTACTTCAGAACACTGCAGAAAGTACAGAGAAATGTAGGGAAAGTGACCAGACAAAGAAACAAACAAATTGAAAGTATTTAGTCCGCTCTTACATCTGTAGCATACAGGGTACATACAACCAGAGGTGTCAAAAGTATTCACATTCCTTACTCAAGTAGAAGTATAGATACTAGGTTTGGAAAATACTTTTGTAGAAGAAATGTCCATTAAGAACAAACAGTCCGTCAGTCCGTTACAACACGGTGGAAAGGTGCCTTCAGGTCACATGACCTGCCGGATGATGGAAACATGGCGACATTCAGAGAGGACACACGTATCGACCCGCATGCTGTATGACTTAAACAAAGAAAAAAAAACATGTTCCAGTGACTGCTAAATGACACGAGTCCCGAGGACACATACGTTGTTCCCATTGATTAGTCTGCAGTGTCTCCCCATGGTTTACTACTTCATGGGGGGGCGCATCGCTTTTATAATGATGGGGAGCGGTCGGTTATCAAACTATTGAACAAATACAGAATCCCTTAGTGTTCATTTCTAAAGCCTCGCATTAAGACAAACGTCACTTTATTGAAGACACTGCGCTACTTGCAGGTCGCTGTGTTGTCCCAGATCATCAATAAAGTTAGAAAAAAAACACATGTAGGGCCGACCCATGTTCATGAAGACTCATTTAATGTTACATGGACTTTGCATGAGGAGGAGGAGAAGTACGCTGGCCGAGAAGGTTCAGACAAATACAAAAACCACAACACAACCGCAAATGTCACAACACAACACGAACGCCGCAACACAACACGAACGCCACAACACGAAATCGAAAACGGAAGTAGCTAAATAACCGCCCACGGGAGCGAGCGTATTTTTGACGAACGGAGCTGGAGGATGCCAGATCGTTTAAAAAGTAAGTGAAACATGATTCCTTGCGGCTAGTTAGAATTTAACTAACTAATTAGCTAAATGGCGCCACACATCTTTTAGCTAACATTAGTTAAATTCTAACTGTAGCCGGTTGTGTTGTGGCATTTGCAGTTGTGTTGTGGCTTTTGTGTTTTGTGTTGTGGCGTTCGTGTTGTGTTATGGCATTTGTAATTGTCTGAACCTTCTCGACTACCGTAGAGAAGGGTTCATGTCGCTGAATAGTGGCCCTTTCTCAATACCTAAGACGGCGAGAACGGACTCGCGTTCCTGCGAGAATAGACTCGGGAGACAGACTCGGGAGTCCTGACTCGCAGGTTTGGAAGAACGGAGAACGGTCATTTCGTAATTGGAACAGCAGCTGACTTGATGACGTCACCACGTCAGCTGGTCTTGCTAATACGTTTTAATATAATTTTTGACTTAAATATTTTACTATTATCAAGCTTTTGTTTCATTTTCATTTAAAATGGTATAATATTGAGCACCATATATATATATAATCAGTCATAAAATAATTAGCTTTATCATTTTAGGAGGAGGAGGTTGGATACAGTAAAACAAAATAAACAGTTTCCCCCATGCTCTCTCCTCATGTGGATGTCATTCCCCTGTCTGTTATTGTTTTGCCATGTGCGTGTGTTTTTGTTTCTGTGTCCCCAGTGGTGTCCTCAGAATCCCGCCCATTGCCACACCTTCCTCCCTTGACACAGCTGTCTCTCGTCATCTCGTTATTCTGGCAGAGATAAATACTCCAGCTTTCCTCTCCCGAGCTGTCAGTCCGTCCGTTAACAACCCCGGAGCCTTGGTCCTGTGAGTTACAGTTTATCTCCCTGAATTACGAAAGTAACAGCCTTTTCTTTTTGTTTCCTCTGTACCACTGTTTTCCGTCCAGTGTCAAACCTCGGTGATTCACCTGGCCGAAGAGGTCAGCCAGCGCGTTCCACAGAGATCCGCTGTGCTTCTACCCACTCCTGTGTCGAGCCTTGGGTCTCACATAGTCGAGCCTACCTGCATGCCGATCTGCTGCCTGTTTATATTGAATTGTGGATTTCGTTGTTTTTTCTTGCTGGAGAGAATAAAGACCCCCTGAGTGGATTAAGCAAGAACCCCCAGTTGTCCTGCGTGCTGCATTTGGGTCCGTGTGCACATCATAACAGAACAGACTGACAATATTATGGAGCCAGCAGCCGCAGTAGGATCTCCTCCGGCCGATCCCGTACGGGAGGCCATCATCAACCAAGGGGTTCTTCTGGGCCAACAACATCACCTGCTGCATGACCTACGAGGTTCACAACAGAGCCTGGGATCGCAGATGGCCGAGATCAGCAGCATCATGCAGGGCCAGGGCCAGGCCCAGGCCTGGTTTACCCAGCATCCGCCGGACACGATTTCTTTTGGACAATTCCAGGAGGGGTTTAAGAGAGCCTTTGACCACCCCATGCACACACAGGATGCGGTGCAGCACCTCCTCCGCCTCTGTCAGGGGTCCGCCAGCGCCGCCAAACATTCAATAGACTTCCGGATTTTGGCCGCAGAGAGTGGCAGGGAGGAGAGAGCGCTGAGGGGGGTTTACCTCAACAGCCTGGCAGATGGATTAATGGATGAGCTAGCCGTCCTTGGAGAGACTCAGACACTCGAGGACCTCATCGCCCTCACCATTCGCCTGGATGCTAGGATGTGTGAGCGTCGGAGAGAACGGACCTACAGTGTTTCTAGGACCAGTTCATCAGCCCTTAACCCCTACCGGATTCAGGTCTTCAGCAGCACCTCGTCGCCCCAGCCCAAGACAGCCCTCTTCCAGACCATAGTGCATCGGTTTTCTAAGGCGGCTCACTTCGTTCCCCTTCCCAAGCTCCCGTCTGCCCGCGAGACCTCAGACTTATTGGTCCACCATGCTTTTAGGCTCCACGGCATCCCTACGGACATTGTCTCCGATCGAGGTCCCCAGTTCTTCCAGGTCTGGAGGGCGTTCTGCCGCATCCTGGGCGCCATGGCTAGTCTTTCCTCCGGTTTTTACCCCCAAACAAGCCCCCCCAAAAAACTGGCATTCCCTGGCACAGTGCCACTCCCCTTTCAATTCAAGGGGCACAGCCTTGAATTCAGAGCGCACCCTATGGTGCCACCTGCCATCATCACGCCTCCTTCCAGGTGTCATATTCTCCACTCATAGTTTTTCAACCATGTTCATATCCATTCAAAAATGTTAATGCAACATCTATTGTTCTAATCATCATTATGTATTAAGAATTTGAGTGGACTGTGTGGTTGTTATTTGATCAGATTCAACTGGAGTGATCAAACCACCAGAGTCTGCGTCTGATTCAAAGGCGTCCTGAGTGGTTAAAGGAAGAATGTCTACACAACCAAACTCCCTCTCTCCCCCATGCCTCCCCTTGACCAAAAAGACCATTAAAAGATACACCAGAAGTGAATAAAATATAATCTTCACATGGGAGGGAATTCATCTTTTAGTCCTTGTATTAGTTTTGCAATATTAACAGCTAAAATAAAGAGGCCACGAAAGAGGTTTCAACATCTTAGCCTGGAAAAAACCTTATAAATCCTTGAGCAGTGCCACTGATCTCATGATGTTCCATTTACTCACAGCAGGTGGCAGCAACTCACCAGGAGAAGAAAAGAGGAAGACGACGCAAAGCAGCAAACATGGACGCAAACTATTTTAAAGTATTTATGAATTCACCTTTACAGATATTTCCTGGTGTAGGAAAGACGTTTAATACGTGGACTCAAAGATGCATTTTGGCAAGAAAAAACGTTCGTGTTACATTGTTTCTTTACAAGAAAACGTCATAGTTCACCTTTACATCGAATGCTTATAATCCTTTGATTATAACATTATATAATACACACAAGACCATGTAAATATGTTTTTGGTGGATGTTATGTTGGATGTATAATCAAGACCATCTATATGTAAGCAAATAATCTTAAATACTATATAATACTGCATACGGTCCTAATCACAATGATAAATACACTTTGCATATTTGTCTGCTTGCATGTACGGTATTTATCGTACATAATTCTTTTAGCAGGTTTGGTTTGAGTGTAAACTTAAAACTTGTTAAAGCTTCATACTTATCTTGTGTTTCAGTGATTAAAAGGTCACGTGTCCTTCTCTGCTGTACTGTGAGTTATTACCAAGGAATCAATTTGTTATTAATAGGGCTGTCAAAAATAGGGCGTTAACGACGTTAATTAGTTTTTTGTCGTTAATTACGTCAATTTTTTAACACATTTCACGCATGCGCAGTGTGACAAATTATTCAGGTCCAGAAAGAACCTCTTCCTCCAGGGAATGCGCTTCATCCTGTACAACACATTACTGCCACCTGCAGGCAGGGGGGGTGCTAGCGGTTTTCTTTGCAGCGCCAGTCTCATCTTTTTCTGTTCTAATTGCCGCGCTCGAGTTCAAGGTGTAACTTTTATTATTGTTCGGTCTGAAACGGCGCGCCCAGTGACCAATGGTGTAGCAATATTGTTGTTCGGGTGGAAATCAGGAGAAATTCGGGAGAAAGGTCGGTCCGGGAGATTTTCGAGAGGGGCTTTGAAATTCGGGAGGGTTGACATGTCTGGTCATCGCAGCCCTGGACCATCAGGAGCACAAACTCGTTTTGCCGCAGCAGAGTGGGATAAACTGAAGAGACTGGAGACCCTTCTCCCATGCAGGTAAAATCAGTCTGTACCTTATCAAATAACATTGATTTGATTATTTTCTGGAATGAATTAAACCAAGTCAAATATCAATAACATGTATTTATGTAAAAAATAATAATGATGATAATAATAATGATAATTATGTATCTATGTCCTGTTATTTATCTTTAGTATGCATTTCAGAAAGAAAAAATTGTTAGGATTCAGGTGTAATTGCAAATAGTGATTAATCCTGATTAATCCACTGAATATTCTGATTAATTTGACTAAAGTTTTTAATCATTTGACAGCCCTAGTTATTGTAGTAAGGACACTTGCAATACTGAATGACAAAAATAAAAATTAAAAATAAAACATTTAATGCCAATCATTATTTTTTTCCCTCTTCTTCACACACTCATTACGGTTTTGATTTGATTACTTTTCCGTCTCCAAATAAAAATACATATCAGAAGCCTCCTGCATCATGTAGCTTAAATCATCTTTAAAAGACTAAAATGTAAATCGTTGCTCTTTAGGAAAAGATCAGATGAAAGGTGACTTGAAGAATCAAACCAGGTACCAAAGCTTCCTGCAGGACAACAACATATTTATTACTTTTTCTATGTTGATGTTGAATCTAAAATATGTCATTACTAAGATCTCCGATGACACATTTGTGTAGAGGAGAATCTTTCAGCATTAAAGCAGGTCACATGAACCAATACATAAAAAGCTTCAATAACACTACAAACTTGAGGCAGAAGTCTGGGATTTGGGGAATCATTCCTCTTTAATCATTAAAGACCCTGCCAGGCTTCTCCACCGTAGCGTAGAGGGTCTCTGGCTGAGTGGATCCAGCTTGAAGTCCCACCAAGCTGTAGGTGGAGTTTTCATTCTGACGTGGTGCTGATGTTGATTCCTGCAGGATGAATCACATACGCATGAAAAGGTTACATGCTGCTTCTTTTTAAATGGTGGTATTTTCCTGGTGAGGAGTCATCTCCTGATGATTAACAGTCACTGATTTAAATACTTCTGTCTCTTTGTCTTAAAACTAATGAGTCTTTCTCTAAAATACATTAAACTGCTACAAAACCCATTTTGGGCTCTTTTCACAAAGAGTTCAGAGGAATCTCTCGGGGTAGAAAGCACATCACACTGCAGCATGAGCCATAAATAAAGCAGCTAGAACTTTAACATCATGTAGAGTACGTTCCACTTTCACACTGCAAATGATACTTGTTCTGTGTCTCTGGACTTGTTCTCTGTGTAAAAGGAGGTTTTTAACACAAGTAACAAGTAGAAAACCATCGGCTCAGGAGGAAAGTGGCAAACTGGTGTGAGCCACCACGTGGAAGCAAAAATAGACAAAAAATAGACGTGACACTTACCAGAGGATTTTCATAAACTGTATTGTTGACAATCCCTCTTGAATCTGCTGTTGTTGTTGAAGAAGAAAAAACAGTCCTTTAAAGACTTGAACTGTACATTTACTTTACTTGAGCTGCAGACAAAGTGAGTCCATCTTTTGGGTGGTGTCTAATTTACTCCACCCTCAAACAGAAGCACATGTTGATGTGATGGATGTTTGTGACTCTTACAGCTTGAATCAAAACAGCAAATCATGACAATCCCAGTGTGATAAAAAGCACCTTTTGGTAATAAATCACATGTATATTATTTGCTCATGTGATGCAGTAAAAGGCGTCCTGTGTTGTACAGATTGTACAGCGCTCTGAGGCAAACTGGGACTTGTGATATTGGACTATTTAACCAAACAGGTGGGTCCATAGTTCTGGAGGACTTGGAAACATTGAGTTTCTATGTAGAGGAAACAAAGAGGATTTTACACATGTTGGGATTATTTGTTGGAATGTTTACTTGGACTTACTGATTGTTCTTCTTTGACGATTTAAAAACCAGACGATTAGTCCCACAATCAGGATGAGAGTGAGAGCAACACTGCAACTACCAATCACCCAGACAAGGAGAGAGGGAGAGGGAGAGGGAGGGTCTGTAAAACAAAACAAGAACCAGATCAGAAGAGTCTTCCTGGTTTAAATGAAGCAGCACAGCTGAGAATGTGTCACATGTTCACAGCCTGATGTGCTTCTGACGGACTGCAGTTTGGATTGTGAAAACATCTTTGTAACGTGATCTATAGTAAGAAATCATTTTATTCAATTAAAACAGAATTTAGTTCTACCGACTTTTATAGTTATTAATGGTTGACACTATCAGGTGTTTTTATGGGGGAGGGGGGCAGAGGATTCATTATTATCAGGAAGTCGGTCTCCTCTTTCAGTCTCACCAGCATGTTCAGGGCAAAAGTGTTCAGTCGTATTAAAGTCCTGGGTCCAGTGAGCCTGGTTGCTATGGTTACAGATGATGGTGCTGTTCAGCAGGTAGACCTGGAGAGAAGCCCCAGAGGTCGTGACCTCTGATCGCTCTCCTCCCTCCTGACTGCAGACCCCTTTAGGACACTTGAAAGTGCTGCTGATGTCAGAGTTGTGAGTCCTGCAGGTCACATGGAGGTCACATGACTCTGAGCTGCTGGAGTCCACTCGGTCCACGGTCAGTTCAACTGGAGACACTGGTCCTGAGGGGGGGGGGGAGGTTTCTGTGAAACATGGCGGCAGAAACTACCAGTGAAATGTTTACAGACTCACCTTGAACTGTGACCTTGTATTCAGCTACTAGTTTGTCTCCTGTAGATGTTACTGCTACAGCAGAATAAACTCCACTGTCGGCCTCTTGGAGATTCTTCAATATCACAGAGAATTTATTCTCAGGAAACTCAAACCGTACAGTCAAATTATGAAGGACATTTGATTTTCCACCAGATAAAAATCTTACTAAAGTGACTGTTTTACTGATTTTCCAGTCAACATATGTAAAACCCTCAGGAGGATCAGCATGAAGCTCCAGGAGCAGATCACGTCCCTTCAGCACAAACACAGGAGTCTCAATGGTTCCTGTAAAAACAGTAGACACATGATACAATAAACATCACACACAACGTATGATGAATCATTCATTGCTGAATGTTACTCCATCCCTTTACTTTATTTCTCACACATTGAACCAGCGGTTCACCTTCAGCTCATCACTGCTTAACATGAAGTGACAGAGGTCTCTTAAAATGTCTCACGTCGTCTCTTCCTGAGGACACAGAGAAGCTTAACAGCACAAACTAAACCCACTGAGACCAAGTTGGTGCCCAAAGTTCTTCTTCTTGACGTGACAAAGTATTTCCATTGTGAAAAACAGGGTCTTTGTGTCCCTTTGTCCTCTTTCCCTCCCTCTCAGCACACTAATGTCCCCCAGCATCAGCTACACTGAACATGGATGCATTTAGAAAATAAGACGTCCACAGACTGAACACTGAAGGAGTTCAACTCTGAGAGGAGTAAAGGTCAACGTTTGTCTTGGAGGGAAAGATAGGACTTAAAGAAAGTTTTCCCTCAACAACGGAAGCTGTGTGTGTTTACAGTCTGTTTGTGGATGCTGATCTTCATCAAAATCTGAAAAATATTAATACTACATATAGAGAATAATAATGTATACTGAGACATTTCAAGCCTCTTAGAGCTCAGCACAAGAAGGAACTACACGAGTCCTGATTAACCACAAAGAAACACAGATAGCTCAAAATGTGTTTTTAACCCAACTTGTATATAAAATAAAGTCCTCACCTTGTGCTTCACAGAATGTCAGCAAATAAAGAGCAAAGAGAAAATCCACGCCCAGCCTCATTCTGCAGAATGGAAATAAAACAATGAAAACAAGGTGTGAAGAAGTTTCACTTTCCCTTGAAGCAACAACCAATCACTTCAAAGATGGTTAAAATAAAGCCTTATATGTCTCTATGTGGGTGACTTGTAACTACCTTCACATTATAACCTGGGCTCATATTTTATTAATTAATGTTCTCGTCATCACTTTCTTTCAATAAAACGTAATTCAACAAATACAAACAATTTCCCACATATTTAACTCCATCATCTTCATCATTGCTTCATCATCGTCACACATTTCCATCAGAATATCATCAACACTTTTGACTCAAAGATCATTTTTACATCCTCAGCTCTCACCTCTGGTCCTCATCACGTTCCTTGTTGCCTCGACCCAGAAATAAAAGAGGATTCCTATAAATATTCGTTTTCAAATTCAATGATATTTAATATAAAAAGTGTTTTAGTCGCATCAAAAAGCACATCTTCCTACAACAAGGTCACAAGTTCAACAGCTGACTCTCTGAAGGTGTAAATGTACATCAGGTGCTTATTTAAGATATATAGTGATAAATGTCAATAACAGACCAAATCGTCAATAGATTCAGACGAGGCTTCAACACAATAAATTCAATCTGAAGTTTGCAGTTCTACTTTAACAGAAAGTGCTTCGCTAACATTTTACAGTGCGTTGTAATTTTGTGTGTGTGTCTTGGTCTCGAGGTCTTCCGTCGATGTACAACAGGAAATATAAAAATATCATGAACGTGTTTTTATGGTTCAGTAAAACTTAACATCACCCATTGGTGTTTTTATAAACAGAGAAACTACAAATCACACGACATATGACGTAATATGTGGAACATGTGTGCATTTATGGGGATTAGTTTTAATGAAGTATTGTAGGTTAAGTCACACAAGTTGTTCTTGATTTCACATTGAGTAAGAAGGGGAGGAGCGAGAACTGCTTCACTTGCACCTCCCTGATTTTTCTCCTGTTTTTCATGTCGGGTTTACTGTGAAAATAAAAATTTCCACCTGTTATTTACTTTGTTACAAAAGTGTGTATGTGATGTGTGTGTGTATGTGTGTGTGTGCACTCGCCACACTGAAGTTTAAGTAGTAGCTGCATTCAGGCAGTGTGTTAGGCCTTCATATGAGTTTCATTCTTCTATAGTCCTCCATGTTTTATTTCGGAGTCCCCTGGAGCTCCCTAGACATCGTCCAGAGGTTCCATTCAGTCCAAGAGCGTCTCCACGTGATGTTTCGTTCCACTCCGTCACCCTTCACATCTGTTTCTGTGTCTTCACACGTTGCTGATGCGAACACTGAGGGGAGTGTCTCTCGCCCGGCCTCGTTCCCCCCCTCTGTCCCGGTAGTTCTGCTCCAGACGGATCTTCTCTGGGTCGGACACATCGGCCACAGGCCCGGCGCCGTTGCTCTGGTACGCGCGCTGCGGGCTGGACGGCTTGAAGACGGGCGCCGTCTTGGTCTTGGCCACCTTGTCGAAGAAAGCAAAGTCCGCCACGTACTTTCCGGATGGGGAGAGGGAGACCACGGGGGGGAACTCGTAGCCCCAGAGGATCTCATCCGGCAGGTAGGAGGTGCGCACCTGACAGGTGGCCGATGTCGGCTCAATCGTGGCGCTCATGATGACCAGCAGCTCGAAGTCTGCCAACTCTGGATCCGTCCAGCCCCCACCTGGTGGAGGGGAGGGGGGGGGGGGTCGATGGGATGGGACACATTACAGAGAGGTGTAAAACCAAGAGGCAGACAAATGGGAGGAAGGTGGAAATTGTAGAAAATGCAAAAAGTTTCTGACCACCAGGAGTGCTATAGAGCAACTTTACTATGAGCTGGTTGATTGGATGCTCAATCAGGTGAAATAATTCCTGCCAGTGGCTTCCACTAATGCACCGAATCACCGTTTGTAAAGGTGATGCTTCAGGAGAAGTAGCAATGCACCATAAAAAGGAGAAGAGGAAGAGGTCTGCTTGTAAAGTAAGCAAACAATAAGTATAACTTAAAAGAAAAAGCGGAAACAGCAGGAAGGTCAAAATGGTCATTCACGCAAGCAGCTGAAAAAACGCCTCAAATGGGGAAGTTTAAACTGTCAAATCATTTCTTAGAAAACAACGTAAAGTTTTATAACTAAAAACGTTAATGTTTCATGTAGAAATGTTGAAGTAGAAGGTGGAAGTAAGCAGGCGTACGTAAATGATCCCCTTTGGGTGCATGAGTCTCTCTCCTCTCTGACTCACCTTTGGCCGCCCAGGCTCGCAGGGGGCTGTTGTCGTCGATGAGGTGGTAGAAGGTGAGGGGCAGGATGAGGAAAGGGCTGTCGCTGGACATGTCCACCTCGAACGATACGTTCCTCTGGTCCAGACGAACCGTCTCTCCTTCCTTGGTCAGAGACGTCTGCAGCAGTTTTCCACTGACCTTTCGGGGGGGGGGAAGAGTTTTACAGTTTGTCGACACACATGTAATCTACGTAATCTATCTTGTGACCTATTCGTCTTCTCCACTGACCTGACAGCCCAGCAGGAGACTCTTGCGCATGTTGGCCACCCTGATCATCAGGCAGGGCTTCCCCTCGTGGGTCGACACCACCGCGTGCTGGCTGAACTTCACCGTCTCACCGCGCTTCTTCGGCCGGGCCACCTGAGCGGAGAGAAATACCTTCTGGTCAACTTTGCTGGGACGTGTGCATGAATCCGTGTGGATCCGTACATAAGTCCTCTGTGTTCACGGTGTTGTGCCTCATGCATCGACTACCTTGGCGAGGAAGGTGCCGGTGATGAAGATCTCCATCAGCATGGTGATGACCAGCTGGACGATGAGGAGGACGATGGCGGCAGGACATTCCTCGGTGATGCAACGGAAACCATAGCCGATGGTCGTCTGGGTCTCCAGGGAGAAGAGGAAGGCCCCCGTCAGGGTCTGCATCTGCATCACGCACGGTGTGTGGTTGGAAGGTGGATCAAACTCTGCAGGTTGAAAAAGAAAAAGGCAATAAAATCTCATCCAACTTGTTCTAATGTTGCGTTTTATCTGAGTTAGTTGAAGCTTGAGATACTGTTCAGGAAAGAAACTAAACACCAGCATATTGTCGTCTCTACACTACACTGCTAGAAATATCCAGTGAAAGTGCACACATGGTGTTTTAGGAGAAGTGTTGTTTTATCCACCCCACTTCATGGAGATACATCATCACGCCTCCTTTCAGGTGTCATTTTCTTACTAATAGTTTTCCGACCATGGTCATACACATTCAAGTGGGCAGAATGTTTATTTGGCCCTCCGAGGTAAATTTGTCATTTGTGACAAAACAAAATAAAATGAAGTGGACTGAATTAACATGAATACTGTGGAGTCTACAGTCATGGTTATTACCTTAGAACAACAATGAATAACCCACAACAAACACTCTTCAACAAGGTAAAAATGAATTTTAATCAATACTTTTACTGGATAATTAGCTAAAAACTGCCCGGGTCAGGACCCCGTTACGTGAACTCGTTTGTAGTCCTTTTTGGGGTCAATTAACAAAAAATACCGTCATATACCGGGACACTGTCAGAGTCTTTCTAAATATCGTGATATGAATTTTTGGGCATACTTGACCAGCCCTATGTTAACCTGTGACCCCCCCACCACCCCTCTCACCAAGCAGGTCTCCGTGCACCATGGCCATGAGGTACCACAGGACCCCGAAAAGGAACCAAGTCCCAGCAAACGTGGCGGTGAACAGGAAGAACTTGTAGCGCCACTGCATGTCCAGAAAGGTCGTCCAGAGGTCACGCATGTACAGGGCACTCTGCCCGCTGACGTGCTCGATGCGCACGTTGCTCCGCCCATCTTTGGACAGGACGCGCCTCCTCTTCCTCAGAGTCCCCCCCCCTCCAGAGACACCGGCCCCCAGCAAGGGCTTCAGGACGTCGGTCTGCGTCTGCGAGTGGCACACCTTCTGAGGGGAGGAGCTACGGGAGGAGGGAGGTGTGGCGGAGGTCATCTGAGGAAAAACAAAGGTCAGATCAGTTCCAATCCTTTCTCTGATTGGTTTGTTAAGGGTCCACTGCTGTTAATAGGCTCATTTGAGTTTAGCTTTGGGCTTAAGTTTGGTTGTAAGGTTGGATAAAGATGTATTTATCTTATATACAATATTCATAATATCAGCATTGCTGTTACAGTCTGGGACTTCCTGCAGCATGTGGAAACAGATGGAACGATGAGTGTAGGTTTGGTTAACCACGAACTGCTTTCACTCTCAAAGGAGAGGAGGAGCCTTTAAAACCCAACCTGTGACTAGTTATATCTATAATATAAGCAACTAGCTGAGACGTTACCATCTAACTATAACCCGAAATTATAAAGACAGAGACCAGATTTTTGACAAGCAGATTTCAAAATGAAACTCTGTCTGGATGTTCGGGGGCCTCAACTTCCACCGAACATTGACTATTCATACTACATCACCTGTATGAACCCCCCTCCTCCCGTGGAAGCATTTTGCATGTGGTGCTCGGTCTTTTGACCTGTTCATGGTTTTGTTCCGGAAGCTCAATGGCATGAAGAAAACACACCCGTGGCGTGAGGTGAGCTCGCTCATTGTAGTGTTGGTCTTGGAAATTTACTTCATTTTAAACATTCACTTTAAAGGCCACTAAGGTCAATATTTGGCCCCTAAACTGTGAAGACCAAAAACAGCTAAAAAAAAAAAGAGGCAAGAAGAAGTAACAACATCTTTAACTGGAAATGCTGTGCAACAGATATTTAGCAACTTCCTCCTGAATTCAACACTTTTTCTATCAATTATAGAACATTCTTCTAGTTATACTTTAGTACTCAAGGAATTTGATCAAAATGTCTAAGTTCGGAGTGATAAGGGGATTGTCTTCTGATGTTCATGCTTATAAAGGATTTGAATGTCAGTAACTAATTTTCTCAGAATCAGTTTGTTTCCCCCCCAAAAATTGATTTGAACTTTTTAGTTTCTGCCACATCCAGTGTGTCTGTAGATTCAACGTTAGATCCCGATGACAGGGTGAGGAACTTGATGAGAATTTCCCTGGTCAGCTGATCTTTATTTGCACGTGGACGCACATGTGAGCTGAAATGAACCAGAGAAGCAAGCGTTAATCTGCAATGAGGGGCTGCTTCCGAACGCCATTATTAACACAAACGTTCCCACAGTTAACGGATGTGTTTTTAAAGCTTCATGCTGCGGGACGTTTGCGTGAATGTGGGGCCTTGTTAGAACATTCAGATGGTGTCTCCATCCAACCCCCTCCCCCCCCCACCACACATTCGACACGCTCACTTACGTCCAACAAACCACGCCGGCCAGTGGGGAGATGATGGCCCACGAGGGAGGAGGATGAAGGAACAGGGAAGACACAAAAGAGGGAGAGTCAGGATGAAGACGTGCTGCATTAACCCGACGAACCCTCCGGAGAAGACAGGAGACGCTTTGACGGATCAATTGAGGAGCGAAACACCTTTGTCCGCGAGTCGGACCTGGATAGCGTTCTTTTTCTCAGGCTCTATGGTCTCACCAGAGAGGCCTTCAGATGACAAAGAGGGAGCTTCTGACTGGAAACTGGAGACGCGGGTAAGCGTTTGGTAGGAAATGGGCCAAGGTTTGGCTTTTCGAGGGGCACGGCTCGGGACTTTAAGGCGGATACAGGAGCCCTTTCACGGTGTTTTATGCTGCTTTTAAACTCCGGATCCTCACAAGGTGTCTCTGTTTCTAGATGTTCTGTGCGGGAAGGTGGGATTGCATCCCGCCAGGTATCGAAAGGGGACCAGTCAAGTTCCTCCACGTCAAAGACAGGAGCAAAACCAGCTGTTAAAGGAGCTCGGTGAACTTTGGATGAGCTGCCGAGGTGTATCTACCTCTGGAATAACCCGCAGGATGAGTCCTCTCTGCTGTTGCTTCACATGTAATGTGGGAAACATTACATCGAGTCACAGAGTTACGGTTTAGAATCGAATTTATTCCATTTCAACGTGCAACCGTTGCTGGTAGATGTGAACATCTGGTTTAGAGGCCCCTTCCAGGGTCAAACACCTGACAAACACCATGAATACAACCTGAGGACCGGAGCTTATTAGTGTTTAGTGGGGCGCCTCCCAGTGTGCAAAAAGGGGAACACAGTTCCGATGTCACACCCATATTTGGTTTTTACCCAAACTGTTTGTGGAACTTGCTTTTTCGTATTTGGTTATTTTTCAGAGTTTGGTTGTTTTCACCAAAAGGACGAACCAGCGTAGACTCGCCGTGTCCATCAACGTCTTCACCTATAGTGTGAATCCAAATGGCCGAGCCTGGATTACATAACCGATCACAGCGTGGTGATTATGTAAGGGGTGACCCCCTAAAAGGCTTCACTCAGCTTCGCATCCCCCCCCCCCCCCCCCCTCTCGCCCCCTTTTCTCCCGACTCTCGGGTCCTAGAGGGGGCAAAACAACAACAACAACAGCAACAACAGCAACACGCTTATCAGATCAGGCCGAGGAGCAAATGGGAACAAATGAGCGGGAAAACGTTTCTGACCAACCTCTTCAGAAGGATGTACTCCATCTCCATGGCAACGCGACAACGTGGGCCGAGTCACAAAAACTGAATCAAAACTTTTTCCAAAGGGCCGCTGAATGTTTCCCCGATATCTCTCTCTCTCTCCCTCTCTCTCTCTCTCTTCTTTCCTCTTCCTCTCCCTCCTTCCCTCTCTCTCGCCACCGTGTACACAGGAATGCTTTGTTAGCAGCTGAGATAAAAGAAACAAAAGACACCATTGACAAAAGCGACTCTCTGCCCATCCGAGTGTGTGTGAGTGTGTGTGTGTGTGTGTGTGTGTGTGTGTGTGTGTGTGTGTGTGTGTGTGTGAGTGTGTGTGTGTGTGTGTGTGGGATTGCAATTACACGCCTATTTCTGCACATGTTTCATTCTGTCTGCACGGTGTGTGTTTGCATGCAATTATTTGAATAACAGTATACGAGTATATTTGCACGTGTGTGTGTGTGTGTGCGTGTGTGTGTGTGCGTGTGTGTGTGTTTGTGCGTGTGATGAGTGAAAGGAAAAACGAGTGAACGGAAGAGAAGGAAAGGAGAGAGAAAGAGATCTGTAACAAAAGGCCCTCGTTAGTATTCTGGAGTGAGGAGTAATCCCCCTTCATCTCTCCCTCTCCCCCTCACACACACACACACACACACACACACACACACACACTCACACTCTCCATCGGGTTGTTAGAAGAGAAGGAAAAAAGAACTTCCCAATCCTCGCCCTGTATGAAAACGTTAGTTTAATGAAAAAGGCTCTTCTTTCCTTCTGGTTCTCCTCTTGGTACCAGACGATGCTTCACAACTTAAGACCGTGTCAGTGATCGGGACGTGAGGAAGGTGAACTTGGATGTTAAAAATGAAGATACGACTATAAGTTGAGAGAGTTTAGGGTTGTTGAGGTGGTGGTTTAACACACATCGAGAGGACAGAGGAAAGGACAGCTGACTCAAGGTTGTCAATAACTTATATAGATTTAAATTATTATATTTTCCACACAATTGTTATATCTGTATTTCACAACCACAGGTTGTACATATTGTTAATTTGATGCTCTGGTTTGAGCATCCTGTGAATCAAACTTTTATTTATTTTTTAGAGGACACCAAATTAGCCCAAGTTCATATTGCCATCATTTTGATGATATTTAATGTCATGTGATACGCTTTTACAGGTTATCCACAGGTCATTATCCACAGGTAACAGTTGGCCTCTGTGCGCTTAAATATTAGTTTACATTACTTTCCTTCTATTACAAAGTGATTTGTCAAATAGTTTGCAATTGTTTATTATTTTAAATGTGAAATATAATGAGAATCATGAGAGGAAAATGGAAATAATACACATTAGCTATTGAATGGACCGCAACATAAATAAAATAAACCATTAATTCCGGTAAATCTGAGTGCAGCCAATTAACTTACTTATTACTGAATAATAAAAAATGAAAACATGTTTTTTGGCCACGCCAGACTCTTTATTTATTCCTCAGGTGTCACACAGCATGACGATGCTGAAGATCTGCTTACCTTCACGGGAGGGATTTGGATCTAACTGACGCGCGCAGAGAGGAGCGAGGAGCCTTTCGTCAGCTCTCGGTGCTTCATGCTCACGCGACGCGACGCACGTCTGCAGCTCAGCGGGAAGAGGAACTCGGTCCGCGAGTGGAAGTTATGGAGACAGTGGTTGGCTCATCGGACCCCCAAAAGCCCGGGTCTCACCGCTTCTGCCCAAAGAGACCAGACCTGGCTTTATAAGAGGGATCTCTCTCTATCCCCCTCTCTCACTCTCACTTTTACTCTTTCCCTCCCTCTCCCTCACCCCGGAGTTCCTGTTGTTTCCCCCCCACACGTCTGCTTAATTGCTGTAATAATTGATCCCCCCCCACCCCCACCCCCTCCCCTCTCTGGTGTCCAATCAGAATCAGAATAAGGGACCACATGCGCATGATACTGGTATCGGGTTCAAAACACAACCTTTACTTTTGGGTCCAGGGAGCGTGCACGGGGTAGAAAGCGGGCCTCGCATTCAAATCCTCCACAAGTGCACTCTGGCACACACGTGCACGCGGCGGACCTCCCCCCCTTCAGCACCCCACACAAACAGGTTCTAGAGGGGGCACCACAGAGCCAACCCCCCCCATCCCCATCCCCATTCACGTCTTCTGTGCCCGGCGTGTCCGACAGCGTCCGTACGGAGCGTCCTGTTAAGTTCCAACACAGAAAGAGGGACGTCCGTGAGGGGAATACGGCCCTCGCTCTGCATCCACAGGGTGACGGGGCATTGAGCAGTTGAAAGCAGGAGAGGGGGGGGGGGGGGGGTGATTAAGGCCCATTGGTCAAATGTGCTGAAAACCTGACACAAAATTCAAAGAGAGGACTATTTTCTTGTATCTATTCAGTGGTATTTGTGTGTTGATGTTTAGCTGAGAGCTGCTTCTTCTCACCATAGAGAGGAAACGACATTCACACCAGTCGGTTTTAAGGGTCCCTGCAGAGGGGGAAACATCATAAGCACATAAGAAAACATCTTTAGTGTCTGATTGCGTCGGCTTACAGCACCTGAAGGAGGAGGAGGAGGAGGAGGAGGACGCCAATGTGTCAAAACAACCTCAGAAAAAGACGCTTCGGTTCTAAGAAACTTACCCGCCCAACACATCCTGAGGGAGACGTGTTTCCTCGTGGTCCAGAAGGTGTAGAAACGCGGCCTTCAGGACGCCGCAGGTCACGTATCCACGTGAAACCAAAAGTCAAACCCTGACTTGTGTCTATTTACTTTAACTGTTACTTTAACAGTCATTTCAAAGCCAAACCTTCATGTTGTACAAAACCAAGCTAAGTTGTTTTGTTGTACTTCTTCTTATGTGTAGTTTTAAAATGTTTGAAACTGTGACGATTGAGAGAAACACATTGTTGATGTTCCCCACAGAGGGGTATGATATAATAGTTGTTGTTGTTGTTGTTGTTGTTGTTGGTCAGACAACACATGAAGCCTGACACGTGACATGAGCGTGATTTACCTCTCATCAGCTAAAGGACAAGTTGGTCCTCCACATGAATAACAGATACAGTGCTGCAGGTGAAACTATCTCACGACTCATCAACTCCTGACAGGAAGAAGACCTGCATGTCGCACCGTGATGTGTGTGTGTGTGTGTGTGTGTGTGTGTGTGTGTGTGTGTGTGTGTGTGTGTGTGACTCATCCCTTTTACCCCCCCGTCTGAAGCCTCTCTGGCTTCCTATGCCGTCTCCTGCATACTCATTTAATCATTTGCTTGCCGGTTCACTTCCCTCCTTCGGTGTCCTCCGTGTCCCAGTTAAGGTGAAAACAAAGTGGCCATTGGTTCAACAAGGCATCTTTGTTTAGTGAATTCATTCATTAGGGTCCTCGCTACGACTAGTCGCAGAGGAACCTATTGTATTTCAAGGAATTATTATTATTATTATTCTCACAAACCGCGGGCCTTTTTGGGGCCTTTATCATATTCAAAAAGTTGTTAAATTTGGCGTGGATATCTGGACTGTTAAAAAATGTGATAATTTTTGGGTCTCACGTTTGGGTATAAACAAATGTCTCTATAGCGCCCTCTAGACATTTAAAAAAGACCACACTAGGCCAGTTTCCGCCCCCAATGTCCGATCAACTTGAAAGTTGGCACACAGGTGCTCTTCCGCATGCTCTACAAAAAAGTCAATCATGGTATGCAAAAATAACTAGATTTTCCGCCATTTTGAATTTAGTGAAAACCCATTTTGGTCAATTTCAGTTTGATTGTCACGAAACCGTCGGTGGATCATTATTGAGTCAATGTGCCCTTGGCATATCCTAATAGTGCTGATAACTCATTGTTTTGATGAAATATGGGCTAATAAACTTCGCAAGGGGTGTGGCTTAATCTGTCAGATTTTTAACTTCTGCCGTCACCAAAATTATAGCATGTGTGAACATTGAAGCCTTGAACACACCCTACGTTTTTCATAATTTTTGAAGAATATGGAGCGCTGTAATTAATGGTTGAATATCTGCCTTTTGGCATGTTTCTGGCCTATTTTCTGTTTTTGGCCTATTTTCATTTCTTGGCCTATTTTAGGAGCATTTTCAAAAAACCACCATTTGCCACGAACGTTGGAGTTGTTTTAACTCGACCATACTTTATCTAATCTGCTCCATATTTCTCATACAGCATAAACTTCTCACCCTTTAAACATCCATATTTCCAACCTGTCTTATGGTTTTAAGAAGATATTACGGATAATGAACTTTGCAAGGGGTGTGGCTTAATCTGGCAAGATTTATAACTTCCAAATGGCTCGGCCTGCCCTCACCAGAATTGCAGGATGTGTAAACGTTGAACCCCTGAACAGACCCTAATTTTTTCATATTTTTTCTTTCTTACAGTTGTAAAAGACTGAACTCCTCCCAGGGATTAAACCCGATTCTTTTCAAATCCACACAGAGACCTTGGCCTCTAAAAGTTGCATTTTGCCAGAAGAAATATTAAACTATGTGCGTAGGGCGCAATTTAAAAAAGACACCTTTTAAAAGATTTTGAAGGAAGTTGGGTCATGTATGGTGTTTTGAGAGGCTTTTATTTTGGAATGGTACATCAGAATGTCTTGGTTATCACCAAGTCACACCATGGTGATGTGTACTCTCTGCCTGAAGTGGAATTACTGTGTAACTATTTTTAGTTACCTTCTATTTATAACCCGAAATTGACGAAAACATAAATATATAAATGACGTTATAGTTGCTCACTTATGAGATACATAAAGGACAGGAGGCTCCACCTGACCTGCTCTGGCCTCTGGGGCCTCGTTGCAGGTCAGATTTCAGCCAGCAGGCGGCATCAGAAAACCAGGTCTCATTTTCTGCAGGACTTCCTCTGTGTAGCTGCTTCAACTCTTTGTCCCTCACAAAACACACAAGTTACAGACAGCAAGTGAAACTCTAACGAGTGAATGTGTATCCCTGTGTTTATGATGCACCTGGTGCTTTGGGATCAATGCATTTCCATCAGTTTCCATCAGTTTACTTCATATGTTTTTGATAGAAACACACAGACACTTGAGAAATGAGTTTTTTATCGTGTTTTATCACCAGAACACCAGGCGTCGTTGTGTCAACGCACTGTTGGCACAGTAAAGCCACTTTTAACCACTTTTAAACACACATGGCACATGATGGGATCTTCCTTCTTGTGCGAACACGCTGCGGCCGGCTCACTTAGTTTTAATATCATTTAACAATCTTCAGACACAGCATGGAGATAAGCCTGTTCCCGTATTTATTAGGCTTTCATAGCGTTAAATGCAACAGTCTAAAGGTGCTTGATAAATGAATCTTAAAGGTCACATGGAGCTGACCTTGGAGCTGCCCTCTCTGGTGACAGAAAGCTGTGAAAGGCCACGAGAGTCACAGAGGCCACGTCTCTGCGTGCTGCCCAGTTATCACCACAATGAATGGGCTCTTATCAGGGACCGGTTTCATACTGAACCAAACCCGTCCTCACGGAGAGACGCTGGGCTCCTGCTACGCAGGATTCAAGGTTAGCGAGGCTCCGGGCGACGCCGGGCTCGACCCCAAAATGTGATCAAAAGTTCTAAACGCTACGTGGAGGCGTAGCATTGGGATGACTTTGCTCTCTGTTCAGAGCCTGCAGAGATGTTGGCTTTCAAGAAAACCAAAAAAAAATCCATCTTCAAATAGAGAAACGGTTTGTTTGTATCTTTGTATTCTAGATTAATCATTTATTCATGTTCAAACTATTCTGCAGAATCATTTAATGTGCAGGATGATTTCTGATAAAAGTTGCTTTTGCAGCTTCCTCTTTCTTTCACACATTCTCTGTTCTCAGCAGAAACATTTTAAATATGGACCTAAAGAGGAAGTTGTCATCTCTGTGAGTGCACTGAACTACAAAGATAAGTTAGGTGTTAAACTAAAGAAAAGCATCAACTAACACAAATTACACTTTATATTCATGTAGTGTATTGACTCAAATGATTGAATATCGATGTTTGGTCCTTTTTATAATAAAATGGTTGTACTATAGAAATGCATGAATTTATTATAAACACATATATTAAATAATGTCTAAGTGTAAATAATGATGCTGAAGAGGATGTCAAACTCAAGGCCCGTGGGCCCGATGTGGCCCGCATTGTCATTTTATATTTTATAATGAGTGCTTCATTCACATGTGTCAAAGTGCGGCCTGCTGCCGGAGTGTTTACGGCCGCCGGGTGACGGCTCCGCCGCAAGCAAACCGTTGCCGTATCGCTCCCTTCAGCCGTTCGGACCGCCAGCGTCAGCGCGCACCCCCCCCCCCGTCAGCCGAACCGGTGGCCCTCATTCGGTCGAAGTGGGCAGTATCTGGCCCGAACCTGAAATGAGTTTGACACCCCTGCAGCAGAGAGAGGTAACAAGTAGTTTTTATTACATCACTAGAAATGTGGGCTCAGAAGAAGCCACTCAGTAAATCCAAATAGAGACCGTACCAGGTAGTCTCCAGACACCTGTGTTACGACTGGACAATGTGCCTGAACCCAAATGCACGACTCCTGAGGCGAGGATCAAAATCAGTTTATTTACAAAAGGCAAAAAACCCTTATACTACAGTTTTTCTTAATTGTTTACACACAAATACTGGTACTTGACACACAATGACCACAACTCACTTGTGATGTGGATGAGGTTCTGTGGAACAGACCGGAACAGAAGAGAAGATGCAGCATAGTTTTTTACTGTAACTTATACAGTAAATTCTTGTGTTGTTTTGTATGTAGACCACTGTGTGTGCAACTTTGTGTTGGTTGGGATGTACAGTGTACATCCCAACCAACACAAAAACAATGCACACAGTGTACATTGTACACTGTGTGCATTGTTTTCGTGGGGAAAATAAAATATATTTGTTACCGTGTATTTGTGTGTTCTGAGTACAAAAACAATATTCTAAAATATTTTACAAAACATATGTATGTACTGTCTGTAGTAAGTGTAACACTGAACAAAAAAAAGGTCAAAGTCATTATGATGAATGGAGAAGTGTTTTCCATTCATCATAGTGTTTTACATTGAGCACATCAGTGGTTCTTATAAAAGTCTGTTCATTTGATGGTTTGTGTTTGTCATTTGAAAACAAAATACCATTTTGAGAAGAAATTACATTGTTTTGAATGTAAAGTTTAATTTTGGCAGGGGTTTTGCCCATTGTGTGAAAATGTGTCTAAACAATCGAGAAAAACTGTAGTACGGCCATTGACTTATTTTTTGAATGACAGTGTTTTTCTTGTGAAAACAAAATTTTGTTCACAAAAATTGTAAAGAGAATGCAGAGAATTGTGTGTAGTGTTTTGAAAAAAGTGTGTTTTAGAACTGCAATTTGAGTGTAAAGCAAGAATTGTGTTTGTAGTTTAGCAGAATTGGTTCAGGGGGGTTGGTGCATGAGTTACATGTTGTGGTCATTGTGTGTCAAGTACCAGAATTTGTGTGTAAACAATGGAGAAAAACTGTAAAAAAAAATAAAGTATTTTGTTTGGTGTCATACAGAGTTCCAACAGACGAGCAGTAGAAGCTGAAGTGAAGAGACCATTAATTAATAAAATATGAGCCCACGTCATGATGTGAAGGTAGTTACAAGTCATCCACATAGAGACATATATGGCTTTATTTTAACATCTTTGAAGTGATTGGTTGTTGCTTCGAAGGGAAGTAAAACGTTCTTCACTCATTTCATCATCATTCTTCCATTCTGCAGAATGAGGCTGTGCGTCGTGCTTCTCTTTGTTTCTCTGCTGACATCATGTGAAGCACAAGGTGAGGACTTTATTAATATATATATATATATATATAATTTTGTTGTCAATTTGATTTTCAAGGTCAAAGCTTTTATGAACACTTCATTTTGTTGAACTGTTTCTCCAAATGAATTTGGGTTAAAAATATATTTCTGTGTTTCTTTGTGGTCAATCAGGATCCGTGTTGAGTTCTCAGAGGCAGGAAGTTGTCTCAGTAAACGTTATGAGTTTACTATATATAAATATATAAATATATATATAAATATATAAATATATATATATTTACTAATTATATATATAATATATATATTATATATATAATTAGTAAATAACTTATTCTCCATATTTAAGTGAAGATTTGGATCCACACACAGACCGTAAACACACATTCTGTGTCACGGTTTGGGTTCATGCCTTGTTTTATTTTGTAGTTTCATGTCTCGTGTTCCTGGGATTAGCTTCACTTCCTGCCTTCTTCTGGCCTCCCTGTGATTGTCTCTAGTGTCTGATTGTTTCCACCTGTGTCCAATCACCTGCACCTCACCTGTGTATTTAAGCCCTGTGAGTCTCTTGTCCCTTGTTTCATCTTTGCATGTCACATGTCGTCAGTTTTGTTGTGTCTTTGGTTTTGTTTTTTTGGTTTGGACTTTTGATTAAATTAAAAAGTTAATTCCTGCCTCTGCCCTCACACACTGCTTGTGACATTCAGCTTACGTTGTAGAGGGAAGAGGTTTCAGTTTTTATTTCATATTGTTCACGTTTTATTCTAATGAATATTGTAAGCGTTCCAGTAGAAGACGTGTGTGACACAGAGGAAACATTGAAGGTGCTTTTAGACACTTTGTAACCACTTGTTGAAACGGGCTGAACGCATCTTTCCCTCCAAGACAAATGTTGACCTTTACTCCTCTCAGAGTTGAACTCCTTCAGTGTTCAGTCTGTGGACGTCTTATTTTCTAAATGCATCCATGTTCAGTGTAGCTGATGCTGGGGGACATTAGTGTGCTGAGAGGGAGGGAAAGAGGACAAAGGGACACAAAGACCCTGTTTTTCACAATGGAAATACTTTGTCACGTCAAGAAGAAGAACTTTGGGCACCAACTTGGTCTCAGTGGGTTTAGTTTGTGCTGTTAAGCTTCTCTGTGTCCTCAGGAAGAGACGACGTGAGACATTTTAAGAGACCTGTCACTTCATGTTAAGCAGTGATGAGCTGAAGGTGAACCGCTGGTTCAATGTGTGAGAAATGAAGTAAAGGGATGGAGTAACATTCAGCAATGAATGATTCATCATATGTTGTGTGTGATGTTTATTGTATCATGTGTCTACTGTTTTTACAGGAACCATTGAGACTCCTGTGTTTGTGCTGAAGGGACGTGATCTGCTCCTGAAGCTTCATGCTGATCCTCCTGAGGGGGTTTCATATGTTGAATGGAAAATCAATAAAACAGTCCCTTTAGTAATATTTGATCCTAGTGGAAAAGCAGCTGTTTCTGGAAAGGTTGAGTTGGGTGGGAAAAACTTCTCTGTGATATTGAAGAATCTCCAAGAGGCCGACAGTGGAGTTTATTCTGCTGTAGCAGCAACATCTACATCTACAGCAGACAAACTAGTATCTGAATACAAGGTCACAGTTCAAGGTGAGTCTGTAAACATTTCACTGGTAGAGTTTCTGCCACCATGTTTTATAAAATCTTCACAGAAACCTCCCCCCCCCCTCAGGACCAGTGTCTCCAGTTGAACTGACCGTGGACCGAGTGGACTCCAGGAGCTCAGAGTCATGTGACCTCCATGTGACCTGCAGGACTCACAACTCTCACATCAGCAGCACTTTCAAGTGTCCTAAAGGGGTCTGCAGTCAGGAGGGAGGAGAGCGATCAGAGGTCACGACCTCTGGGGCCTCTCTCCAGGTCTACCTGTTGAAGAGCACCATCATCTGTAACCATAGCAACCAGGTTAACTGGACACAGGACTTTAATACGACTGAACATTTTTGCCCTGAACATGCTGGTAAGACTGAAAGAGGTGACAACTTCCTGATGACACTTTGTAGTTTCATTCTTTGTTTTAAATAAATTATTGTGTGTTTTCTGAGTTCTGAGCATCTCTGAAGCTCCTCTTCAGGGACGCAGGGCTTAAATACAAATACAGATGTGTTGTGTTTGTGGTGTGTTTCTGGTGCAGAGCTTCCCTTCGTGTTCCTGGTGAAGATGGTGGTGTTCTCTGTGGCTCTGATCATCATGGTGTCTGCCGTCATCACTGTTCACCTCGTGGACTTCAAGAAGCACCAAGAAAGAAATGGAGGTCAAACCCCTCACGCTGCCCTGGAGGAAAGCTCCCACCTAAAGGTCACCTTTTAGACCCTTGATGATGTTCCACTGACTCACAGCAGGTGGCAGCAACGCACCAGGAGAAGAAAAGAGGAAGACGACGCAAAGCAGCAAACATGGACGCAAACTATTAGGATTTAAAGTATTTATGAATTCAGCTTTGCAGACATTTCCTGGTGAAGGAAAGAACTTTAATACGTGGACTCAAAAAAAACTTAATGTAAACATCATAGTTCACCTTTCAAACAAATGCTGATAATCCATTGATTTATACACATTAAATCACACAGGATCATGTAAAAATGTTTTGTGGTGGATGTAAATAAATCTAAATATGCATGATAAAGACCAACTACATGGAAGCAAATCATTTCAGATACATCATATAATACGTCATACGGTTATATTTACAATGATAAAAAATACACTGTCTGCTTGCATTTACAGTATTTACTTGTAAATAATTTTGTTCAGCAGGTTTTGTTTTGGGTGGAAACTTAGAACTTGTTAAAGCTTCACACTTATTTTGTTTCTTGTTTCAGTGATTAAAAGGTCACGTGTCCCTCTGGTGAGTTTTAACCAAAGAATCAAATATGTCAATACAGTAAAGACACTTGATACACTGATGACAAAATATGATATGGAAAAATATTTAAAATTCTGTTGTTTCACATATTCGTCACAGTTGAAAAAGATTTGATTCATTTGTCTAAAAAATCCTAAATAAAAATATATAACAGAAGCCTCCTGCATCTTAAATCATCTTTAAAAGACTAATGTTTAAATCGTTGCTCTTTAGGAAATGATCAGATGAAAGGTGACATGATGAATCAAACCAGGTACCAAAGCTTCCTGCAGGACAACGACATATTTATTACTTCATCAACGTTGATTTAAATGTAAAAGATGTCATTACTAAGATCTCCAATTGTGACACGTTTGTGTAGACTGCAGTTTGGATTGTGAAAACATCTTTGTAACGCGATCTATAGTAAGAAATCATTTTATTTAGTTTTACCTATTTTTTATAGTCATTAATGGTTCACACTATAAGGTGACTTCATTTGGCAGATGGTGCATTATCATCATGAAGTCGTCTTTAAGTCTTACCTGTATTTAAGGAGCAAAAATGTTCAGCAGGAATCAAGTCCTGGTCCAGTGAACCCGGTTGCTATGGTTACAGATGATGTTGCCGTTCCACACGCAGGTCGGCCTGATCATTTCCAGGATGAGATGACGTCGATCAGGCTTTTCGGTTCCACGGAGCAAGTTCGGCAAAATCACCATAGCAACACATCAACAATTAAAAACCTGCTCCGACGCATATAAAAAAAAGACGTCTTTATTAAAAGGCAGAGGACAGATTCCTTAAGACATTCCAAGTTGTTGATTACTAATAAAAACAAAGTGCTGTTCTTTGAAACATGTTCTTATTAAGACACATGTCATTTAATGTAATGCAGAGTGGGCATCTGGGTCCATTTGTTGTGCCCAACAAAGTGTTTTCTTCTTTTTTCTAACCACTAAAAACAAAAGCTGGGAGCGATTTGGAGGCAAAGGTCACAAGGTCACAGAGCTCCATCTTTCAGATTCTAGCTTTAAATTCTTATTCAAAATGAATCTCTTCAGGACGAGTCTGTCCTGTTTCAGGCCTCACCGGACGGGACGAAGAACCACAAAACCCACCATGGACACTTAAAAACACCTCTCACACATATTTATTGTAAAAAATACATATAAAAAACAATTTCTGAGACATACAAAAGGTCGAGCTTAGAAACAGTATATTGAACAGACAAGGACCGAGCAACTTTCTTCAATTGCAATACATATTTACAATTTAATAAATTAATTTAGATTTTTTTTTAATACCAGAGTAAAAGGCAGATTGTCCATATCTCGAGGGGGGGGGGGGGGTGCAGATACCGCTGTGGCGACTCTTTTGAAAGAAAAAAAAAAAAAATAAAAAAAAAAATAAAAACAACATCCTCTTCTAATACACCGAAAAGCACACTGAAGATGTGTGATCAGAGGCCTGCGACTCAGGGACATTTATACAAAAACACTGAGGTTTGGCACCACGCGGCTTAGAGGAGGGGTAAGAAAGTGAAGACTAATGTTGGGGAGTCTAATTGACAACCCACCACCCACCCACCCACCCGCACACACACCCCTCCCAGCCAAAGTATGCAACATCATAACTTTACACCACAACAAATGTAACCTCTAATGAACTCCACTCTCTCACATTATGCTCCCAAACTCACACACACAGACTTTTGGCATTAGTTTTCTTTACGCATCCATCACAACAAATCGTGCACAGGTCTGCCCTCTAGTGGCCAGAAGAGTCATAGCACCTCAGGGTGCAGAACACCAGGGACCAGGGAGGGGGGGGGGCGAACAAACTAGACCGAGAGCATCAGCCCTAAAAAAATAAAAACAAATACCTGCTTGCACAAGAACCCAGTCACCAGGCTGGAAAAGCTATTGAACAGATTTAGCAATGATTAAATATTTAAAAAATCCTATCAACTCATTTGTAAAGAAGGGGGAAAGGGGGGGGCTGGTTTTGTAATAATTCATCATCAGCTGTCCGTCGCCTCCAGTGTTTGGGGAGAGAAGCAGATGCCACATGCCACAAACATGCCCCAAAAGTACATCCCTCCACAATCTGCCACCACTGAAAGCAGATGGCAAAACTATCGCTGGGGATCCAGCCCAAAAGTCCCCCCTCCCATCCCCACCCCCACCCCCACCCCAGGGCGTTTGAGAACGAGGGAGGAGAAGGTCCGAAACATAGCAACAAAAAGGGTAGGAAGGAAGGGGGCCGTGTGAGCCGCTGCCACGGCGACGCGAGCCGCTGCCACGGCGACGCGTGCCGCTGCCACGTGCCGTTAAAAACTAGCTTTACGAATTAAAACTGACCCGCCAGACCAGGCAATTATTACAGCGCACACACACACAGTTTGACAACTAGCACACATACAACCTTATGTAGGAAAAAAAATATTAAATAAAAATTTAAAAAATCTGCACAAAAAAGGGGCAAAAGTGCTGAAATGGGTGAAACCGGCAGCGCTGCCATCGCTCTGAAATACCAACGACACACTCGGCACGTAGCAGCACATTAAACTCAGCGCCAACTGACCACGTGAAACTGAAAACAATTATCCCCCCCCCCCAAACTCCCCCTGAAATGTTAACCGGTGATATATATTGAAAAATAAAAGGCCCCCCACGTTCACCAAAAAGAAAGTCCTCGACCTCCAGCTGGTTCAAAACAAAGCAACGGCGTTACGGTTCATTTTGGGGATCGCCGAGGAAGGAAAACATTCATCCGATGGACGACGAGGAACAATAGTCGTTCTGCAAAAGACTTGATAAAACGACCGAAAGCCGGTTGGAAGGAGACCGAGTACACAGGAGGGGAGGCGGAGTCACAATTAACCTTTTTTGGTCTTCCTCTCCAGGTCCAAGAGCTTTCTGGGATGAAAATGCATTGGGAAAATGGAGATATAATATAATATATATATATTATATTATATTATATATCCGACACATAAGAAGGAAAGCTTCTCCACTCGTGTTCCAGAGATTAGATGGAGACGGAGCAGCTGTTTTTGTGGTAGTCCGTTGTGAAATGGTCAAAATGGACCAATCCAACAGGGGGAGCGTTGCCAACTGGAGCTTCATCTTTGGATCGTATGTGCCCCCCCCCCCCCCCCCCTCAAAGATAAAGGTCTGTCTGAGGAGGAAAGTGGGCTTCTCTTTGTTCAATTACACATTTTTATTGGGAATTTATTGGGATTCAGTGTAGTCTCCTGTGAGGGGGGGGGAAATGACAGAGTGGACGTTAGACAAACTCGTGCAAACTGGAACGATTGTTTCAATAATTCTATTAAGCATTGGATTCATGTTTATATTAATGATTCCAACAGGCCTTTTTTAACGTGGTTAAACTGAATGTCACATATGAGATACTTTCTTTAAACGGTATCACATGATGTGGCAAATGTGTGCAAAAATCACGTAAAATAGTTAAACTGTTATTTAGCACATAAAAGTAAAACAAATATTGATTTTTTTTTTTTTTTTTTAAGATTAAAGGGCCTGAATATTTGAGTTGTCATATATTTTTAGTTTTTGGACTGTTTGTCAGACAAAGTGGACTTGCCCACAAAGAAAAGAATAACAGATGTTTTTTTCTCTGTATTCTTATATTTAGTTGACAAAAACTTGAATGTTTGAACAGATACTTGTGATTCTACTACTCATATTGAGGAGTGTCTTCTTTGGTCGTAGGGACACACACACACACACACACCTGAGTTTGGGTTGGTTGCTGTGCAGAATACGTGTGACCCGTCAGTCAAAGGGATGCTCGGGGCAGCAGGGCTTCACTTTGCACCAGGAATCGATGCAGCTGCAGGGAGGAGGACACACAGCGTTACGATCCGCCGCCAGAGCCTCCAAACGATTTACGGCATCTTCATGACAACTTTTTTTTTTTTTTAAAGTACAATATGGAATTTTTTTTAAAATGAAATTCTATATTTCTTTTCCCCAAATCTCAGGTGCTCACAGCTTAAATGCTTCATGAGCTTTTGGACCCCTGCCGCTAGTTTGAAGCACTTCCAAACTGCTTCAACACACGCAAGACTGGAAAAAAAAAAAAAAAAAAAAAAAAAAAACAATCGCAGGCAGGATTTTCCCCCCTGACGAAATACCCAATCTCCGTCTCTGTACACGTTCAAGTCTCAACAAGTGACAACAAACGATAGGAAACAATGGACTGGGTGCTTTCGGAATGAAGAGTAAGGAAGCATTTAGCGTGCCGACGCCTGCATGAACACCGAGGGGTCCAACACACCTTCACGCCCGCTTCTTTTCACGCAATGTGCTCGTTCAACCCTCAGCAGTAGAATCGTGAGAGCGTCCAATCGAAAAATGGAACAACGGCTGGGTGATTTTTACAGTGGTAAAACCTCTTTTTGGATCGTTATTCCCACAAGTTAAATTATGTGAAGAAACACTTAAAAGAGGACAGAAGCCAAAATAGGGTTCAGCTTTTCTTTCGCTACATTAAGCATCAGATTCAACAGATTCTGGCTCTCGTGTTGAACGCACGTTTCATTTTCACTTTGTGGACAAAGGGTCACTAATAACGATAGTGCGCGTTTCTGCGACCGCTTGAACACGCAGTCGTTTGCACTCGTCATCCCGATGCAGACGCAGCGGCGGAGCGGCTTTACCTCTTGTGGTAGACGCAGAGGCAAGCCAGCCTGGCGATGGTCTCCCCCTGTGCCAGATCCTCCAAACAGATGGAGCACTCTCCGCTGTCCTTACTGAGCACGTCCGCTGCAGCAACACACACACACACACAAACAGGTGAACACGCTGCCACCATGCGCTTCGAACGCCAGGCCCCGCCCCAGAGATACAACACTTACTGTTGTACGGCAGCGGCGGAGACGTGAGGCAGCTCAACAGGTGGTCCTCGATCCGGCCCCCCGGGAAGGGCTTGGAGCAGAAAGGACAGCGGATATCTGCAGAGGAGAGACAACAGGCATCTCTCAGATGATTCTAGATTACACATTCATTCACTCATTCACTCATTCATTCTCGTCCCCGGTAGATTCACACAGCTTTAAACTCTATTTGACCGCAGGCGCTACGCGATGCCGGGGGATTCAGGCTGGAGGGCCGAGGCCCGGGGAGTGGACATCCTACATCCCCCCCCCCCCCCCTCCCTCCTCCTCCTCCTCCTCCTCCTCCTCCCCTTCCATCCCTGAGCTGCTGCCAACAGCGCCAAGTCGTGACCCATTTCCCCGGCTCAGGGAAACCCACCAGCGTGCTGGGTTCTGATGTCACGTCTGCCCCACGCTTTCTCTGTGGCGGGGTTGTATGTCGCTGCGTCCCGTTTTACGTCCCGTTTTACGCCGCGGCTCTGCTTCTGCAACAATGGGGTCTCTGATGGTTTTTCGTCAGCGTGCAAAGCACGAGAAAAGAGATTATCTGTTCAGGAATGCAAACCCATTTCAAGTTCAGACCCGGGAACAATGAGGGCTGCACTGGGAGATGCTTTAATGCTAAATGTATATAGTGTTGAATGAAACTAAATGTGTGCAAGATATAAACTGTCGTTCTCAAAGTCTGTTCTGGTGTGATTGTCACTTTTTCTGATATTGTTTTACTGTTATGGCTGTTAAGTTGACCATGCTTACCTCCTACTTTACCATCATATCCATGTTGTCATACAGGCCCCCTGAGGTTCAGTTTAAATAGCAGTCGCCTGACGGAACGACTCAACCCAAATTACATCTAATTTATTTAAAGTAAAGTGAAATGCTGACAATTCTGACACCTTCCCATAATTCTGTGTATTATACGTACAATGTACAAAACAACCACTGATGGAAACGGGTCAATTATTATGGTATTCATGCAGGACCTTGAATCTAAAAACTTGCACATAGAAAAGAGTAAAGAAACAAAACAAAACCACCGAGTGCACGTTGACTTACTGCCATGTCGGTTGTTAACACGGTACAGGCCGATCCAAGCCTCGGACACCGGCCGCTGGTGTGTGTTGCGGACCCGGGCGGATCTTGCCCCCACGCTGCGGGCGGAGGAGTGCCGATTCCCGGGCAGCCGCTCGGAAAAAGTGCGGTGGGGCGTGCGGCCTGTCTCCTCCCCGGCGGGATGCTCCTGCTCCGCTGCCGCAGCCGCAGCTGCCGGGGGGGCCTCCGGGCTGATTGCCTCTTCTCCGTCCTCCTCGGGTTTCCCCTCGCTGCAGTTGTCGTCGGCGGGGGACGCGGGTCCGATGCTGGAGGGGATGCTCCGAGGGTCGCCGGGGCTCCCGTCGTCGGCGCTGGCCCCCTGCTGCCCGGGGTCCGAGTCGCTGCCCTCCTCCGATCGGCTCCGGTTGGCCTCCGCGTCCTCGAAGCTCGCCGAGAATTCGACCATGAGGCTGGTGGGCCTTGCGCAGCGGGGCCGCCGGTAGGAGTCCCGCTTCGGGCCATCTTTGCCGTAAGGCGAGGCAACCGGCTCTTCTTGCAGACGACTCGCTCTGGCTCCCATCTCTGACGAGCTAACGGGGCTAACTCAGCTGGCTAGCCTAGCTGCTTCCTCAAAGCACAAGGGGGGCCGGGTGGAGGGGGGGGGTTGTCGAGTTAACCTCGAAACGACCCTTAAAACTCAAGTATTTTCTTACGTGAAGTTTAAAAGTCAACAGCTGCCTGGTGACCGAGCTCACAGAACACGGTGTTCGTCATCGGGCGGTCCGTCACAGGCCTCAGTTCGTCCGAACCGTCCACATGATCCCTCTCTCTCTCTCTCTCTCTCGCCTCTGTTCTATTCTTTTTGACGTGCCCGTCTCGCGCTGCTGCAGCGGAAATAGAGCGCGCTCGCTTCCTCGCTCTGAGCCGCACTCCAACCGTTACGGTAGCGTCACCACGTCACCCGACGCAGTGTGTAAGCACAGACACACGCGCGCACACGAACAAATATTTATAAGCAATATCCACGCGTGGGTGTTGTAGTTTTGGGTGTTGTAGTTAATAATTATCCCGTTTTACTTCCATACTTCCAATGATTTCGAATTAATTCTACGTTTTCAGCATGTGCACCGGTACACGCGTAGTTACGGTAAAAAAGTACACAGAATACTGACCAATCAGCGCCCTCAACACAGGGGCGTCATCGGCTGCTCGGGCGAGATCGTCTACAGTAAATCAGGAACTAACTTACACTGAGCTGCGGGGGTCTTTGGTTATAGATGCAAGCACCTCGGCACGCCGGCAGGAGACCTCACCCACAGGAGGACATTTTCTGTATGCGAGTCAAAGCCCCCGTCCGTGGAGTTTTTACAAGGTTTCCTCATTTCCGGTATGTTTTCCTAGGTCCGGCCTCGGCGTTCACGGCCAGGAAAACTCTTGAGTCATTGCAACGCCCGAAAGGGAGCCATGAGACATCTGGGCTAATGTTGACTAATGTCTCCCATGTCCTCCTTTCCGAGTCCAGCGGCTGTGTTGTCAATGCATTCGAGGATTTTTGTTCATTCTATCTGTTGATCTAAGATAGTTGTTCAAGCATGACATTTTGATAATTTAGATGTTTAATCAACTTGGTCTGCACACTTCTTAGTATTCAATTACATTTTATGTCAGCCAAGGATTCTTTTTCTACTATTTCAGAAAGTGTTATCTTTGCTTCATGCTTATTGTTATAATTTGTATTCATTGAATTTGACCAGGGTCAAATTTCCCTTTCTGTGCTGATTATATCCAGACTTTGTCCACTCTTTATGGACCCCATTCACTGAGCTGCACCCACCCTTCAGCCGCACAACGCCTGTTCAAACATCTAAAAGAATGCTGCCGAGCGGCTTGCCCCAATGTTTTATGCCTTTTGTGTGTTTCTGACAGCCGTTGACACTCCCGATTCCCGTGTTTCTCTGCAGCCATGAAGGCGTTGTCCCCGCAGAAGGCCGACGTGGCCCCAGGAGACCAGCGGCGGGTCGCGTGGGGGAGAAGCTTGTCGTCCAGCCTCGCTCCCCCGTGTCTGGAAAATAAGCTCCTGGCCCGGACCTCCGCGTCGACGCCTCGGCCCGGCTCGCCCCTCCTCAGCTGTTCGTCGACGGCTTCCTCCCGGCCCTCCCTGCAACCCTCCGGCCTCTCGTCCACCGCGTCCTCCCTCCTCGCCGCGTCCCTCGCCCGCCGGCCGCCGGGCCCCCCCCGCCCCTCTCCTCTCCTCAGCACCGAGAACAGGCTCCTGACTGACCGTTCGCCCGGCTTCTCCTTCTCCCTCACCTCCTCCGCATCCTTCCCAAATGACCCTCAGCTCTTCACCTCCCTGGCCGGCGGTCCCCCGCTGCCCCGCGCCGTGGGGGGGGAGCAGGGGAGTCGCGGCGAAGGAGACGGAGGCCCGAACGTGTTGGAGTGCTCTTGTGAAGAAACAAGTGTGGTTAGTGAAATTATTTTATGTACACATACTATGAAATGACGCGTTTTAAACATGATGTTTTGATGTTGGTGGCGTAAGTGCTTTACTGCAACATCTCCTCCATCAGCAGGACTCCGAAGAAGAAGATATTTTGCCAGAGGAGGAGAAGGAGGAGGTGGAGGATGAAGTGCGGGTAGTGACAGTGTTACCCGCCCAGGAAGCGGAGTCAGGCGACAAGGAACCCGATCAAACTGCGTTCATCAAACAAGAGGAATTCGCTGAGGTCGACCGAGCAGATGAAAATATGGAGGAGAAGCTGCAAGATAAAAAGGTTGAGGGAAACGTTTTTCCACTTCCTGATAACCAGATACTTTTGCCGTGTTGCATAAAGCGTCCACAGCTCCTCTGAGATGAGAACACGCTCTTCAGTGTCTTTCTGCCCCCCCCCCCCCCCCCCCCTCATAGTATCTGCTGCTGAACGCGGTGTGCTGCTCCCTCGTCAATAAGAGCACAGCACCGGGACAGAAGGACTGGGACTCGGAGGGGAGCGTTTGGACCAAAGTCATCCGCCTGGCCAAGGACATTTGTGTCCGCGACCCGCAGTTTCTCCTCAAGGTGAGTTTGCGGCTCCGTGTGTGAATCTGGACCTTTTTACCTGAGCTCTGTGGTGATGTTTTTAAGCCCTGACAAGACACGTCGAGCAATGCTTTGTAGCCAGAATTTGTTTAAACTTATTTTGTTGGATATTTGTGAATGGACGTCTGCAGTGGAATATGCCACACCATACCCAATGAAATCAATTTCACAAATGAATTGGATTGTTAAATTTCGGAGAGAACAAAATAAAATTATAATAGTAATTATATATACAGACTTTATATTTTAATTTCCTGTCATTTCGTTATAAAGCTACTTGTTCGATCGACTTTTCCCTCTGTCTGTCAGCAATGTCCTTTTTATTAAATTAGGTCAATAGTTGCGGGCCAACATCAAGTCATTGCCCTTTTAAAATGCGTTTCTTTCTCCCTTTAACGTGTGCATAATATCTCATGTTCTGTAATGTTTCCTATGATCTCATCTAATTGTTACCACAGAGTTTGTTAAAAGGAATCCAGTAGGTTCTGTACTCATTCAGCATGAAAACCACCTAGCATCATTTCACCGGCCGTTCCTTCTTTTCTGGCGCTCAGGTGGCGGTTTACACCCGACAGGAGCTCAACATCCGCATCACAGCCAACTTCCTGCTGGCCCTGGCCGCCAACCTGCCGCCCGCCAAGTCGCACGTGCGCCGATACTTCTGCGCCGCCGTCCAGCTGCCCTCGGACTGGCTGGAGGTCGTCCGGATCTACAGCGCGGTGAGTCTCGGGCGAGCGCCGACGCTTCTGTTCCGTCACGACCCCCCCCCCCAACCCCCGTTGTCTCCGTTTGTCTGCAGTGCTTCAGCCGCTCCCTGCCGTCCTGCTTGAAGAAGGCGATGGCCGACAAGTTCAAGCAGTTCAACGAGTATCAGCTGGCCAAGTACAACACGCGCAAACACCGCTGCAAACACAACCGCAACCGGCCCAAGTCCAAGGTGTCCGGCTCGAGTTAAACATCGCGATAACGGCGTTAACGCCTTGGTGATTAATTAAAAAAAGATCGTTTTAAATCTACCTCATTTTCGGATTCTACTTCCTGCTGCACTCTCTCCAGAAACCGAGCGACGAGCAGATGAAAAAGTGGGCGAACCTGCTCCGATCAGACGAGTCCATTCTGAAGAAGTTTGTAAGTCAGCAGTGATTTTTTTTCCTTTTTTCTTTTAAGTGCACATTCATTCCCCGCTGTGTGGAAGTAGTGCAGCTGGGTGAGCTAACTGTGTCTGTGTGCGTCTGTGTGCGTCTGTGTGCGTCTGTGTGCGTGTCTGTGCGTGTCTGTGTGCGTCTGTGTGCGTCTGTGTGCGCGTCTGTGTGCGTCTCTGTGCGCGTCTATGTGTGTCTGTGTGCGTCTGTGTGCGTGGGTGTGCGTCTGTATGTGTCTGTGTGCGTCTGTGTGTGTCTGTGTGCGTCTGTGTGCGTGGGTGTGCGTCTGTATGTGTCTGTGTGCGTCTGTGTGTGTCTGTGTGCGTCTCTGTGTGTGGGTGTGCGTCTGGGCGTCTGTGTGTGCGTCTGTGTGTGTCTCTGTGTGTGTCTGTGTGCGTCTGTGTGTGTCTCTGTGTGTGTCTCTGTGTGTCTCTGTGTGTGTCTGTGTGCGTCTGTGTGTGTCTCTTTGTGTGTCTGTGTACGTCTGTGTGTGTCTCTGTGTGCGTCTGTGTGTGCGTCTGTGTGTGTGTGTGTGCGCGTCTGTGTGCGTCTGTGTGTGTCTGTGTGCGTCTGTGTGCGTGGGTGTGCGTCTGTATGTGTCTGTGTGCGTCTCTGTGTGTGGGTGTGCGTCTGGGCGTCTGTGTGCGCGTCTGTGTGCGTCTGTGTGTGTCTCTGTGTGTGTCTGTGTGCGTCTGTGTGTGTCTCTGTGTGTGTCTGTGTGTGTGTGTGTGTGTGTGTGTGCGCGTCTGTGTGTGTGTGTGTGTGTGTGTGTGTGTGTGCGTCTGTGTGCACAGTTGAAGGAAGACGGCAGCAGAGCCCCGGTGGATAAAAAGCAGAATGAGTTCAGTATAAAGAAGATGATCGAGAAGTTTCACATCAAAGAACCTGCTGAACATGTGATGGCCATTCTGGGGAAGAAGTAAGCAACAAGCGTCTCCCCCCGGGGTTTTGCATCCCCCCCCCCTCACCCCCCCCCCCCCCCTCACCCCCCCCCCCCTTTTCCTCTGGTCCCGCTTCTCTCTTCTTTGTGTGATGTTGCCCGTGTCGGCCCCAGGTATCCCGCCGACCCGAAGGCGTTCACCCGCAGCGGGATGAAGGGCTCGTGGGAGCGGGAGCGAGCCGGGCAGCGGATGAAGCTCCGCGAGCCGGAGACGTGGGAGCGGCTGCTCAGCCTGGAGGGCAACAAGGCCGCCACCTGGGAGAAGCTCATAGGTGCGCCCACGGTGCCCCGGGTTCACACCAGCTGATCCGCATCCAACGCAGCTTTTTTTGTTGTTGTTGTTGTTGTTGTTGGAATATTTAAAAACATGGCGGTGAATGCTTTCTCTGGCGTGCAGACAACAAGTCTCTTCCATTCATGGCCATGCTGAGGAACCTGAGGAACATGATCACCAGGGGCATCAGTGAGGCTCACCACAAGAAGATCCTCAGCAGGCTGACCAACAAGGTGAGATCTACCTCATCCTTCTTGTAAAGAATAGGATACAATTAGTTTACTGGAGTCCTACTTATTTTGTTTCCTCTTTTTTTTTTTTATGAATTGTCCCTTTCGCTAAATGTTGTGTTTTTTTTTGTTGATGTTGTCTACAGAAAGCGGTCATTCAGAGCCGTCAGTTTCCCACCAGATTCCTCGCTGCCTACAAAGTCATCATGGAGCTCAACACTTTGGGTGAGTCACACGCACAACAAGCTGGTTTATGACAAAAAAATGCAGGATGGCATCAGCCCACTCCTGCTTCATGGAGTCAAGCTTCATGGAGCGCGCCTCTGAACCAACATCATGCAGCCCCCCCCCCCCCCCCCCCCCTCTCCTCTCTCTGTCCTCCAGCCTTGGCGTCGAAGCAGGCGCCCCCCGTTGCGTGGGTCGACTGTGTCTCTGCACGCAGCGAGCAAGAGTTCACCGCCGCCCTGCTGGACCGTTACCGCGGCGCCCTGGAGGCGGCCGCGCAGCTCGCCTGCCGCTACAACGTGCCGCCGCTGCCCGGGCGCACCGTGGTCGTGCTCGCCTGCGACATGGACGGCAGGAACCCGTGTCCGAAAGTGGACTTCTGCCTCCCGCCGGACCCCGGGCAGAAGGACCAGGACCAGGACGAGGAAGAGGAAGAGAGCGGCACGAAGCCAGATGAGAGCCCCTCTGTCTGCGTGAGGGCCTTTTTACTTACTGCGTTTAAATATCTCAACTGTGCTGCCTTTTTTTTTCTCTATTCTTTGTCTAATCGCCGTCTCCTCCGCCCACCTGTGCGAAGGAGGCGGCGGCTTTGCTGTCGCTGATGATTGCCAGCAGCGCGGAGGACTGCCGCCTCTGCTTGTACAGCTGGAAGAACAGTGAGGAAGTCGAGCTGGAGTCCGACGTCCTTCTGGACAATGTCAGAAGCCTGGTGAAGCGGATGAAGGTCGGGGGGGGGCTCTTTTCTCTGTGTGGATCCCGCTTGATTTAACTTTAACACAACCTGCATTCGTTTGAACTAACGGATGCAGCCTCCTCTTGCTTTCATGAATGAAACCTCTCTCACGCAGGCCTTTTCCGAAATGCCGTATGAAGAGAGGCGCTGCCATTGCATCACCACGATGCTCAGCAGGTCCAACCAGGTCGGTGTTTTCCTGTAACGCGTTCTGCAAATGGAAGCACGACAGACAGGACTTTGGGATCCTTATCCAAACGCGAGCTATTTACAAAAACAGGTGTGATATTCTGGGATTTGCATCTCAGGTGGACAACATCATCGTCCTGACCGACCAGTGGACGTGTCTCAGACTCCAGTGGGCCATCGAAACTTACAGGAGGGACGTAAACAACAAAGCCCTCGTGGTGCAAATCTACACGCAAGACGGGTAACGCTGTTTGAGAAACTCAGCTCAGCAGAGACGGGTTATTTTTCGTCTGCTTGTTTTGGAAAAAATGAAGAAAAATACAGACATTCTCAGCAGCAACAACAACAAGATTCAGCGGGTTTATGTTTCCTGTCACTCACTCGGATGAATCTGTTGTTGTTTCTGTTTATTTACAGAGAGTCAGAGCTGGTGGATGACAGGAACTGCGTGAAGCTGTACGGCTTCAGTGACCAAATACTGAGGTAAAGCCGCTGCTCCCTCATTGGATAAAAAAAAAAAAAAAGATGTGTTGTAAAGCTTTCTGGTTATGATATATTATTATAATGGCAGGAACCTTCATGACATGATCCCTCCCATTTCTGTTAAATATCGTAGGCTCAGACCAGTGTCACGTGTTCCTGTGATACGAGCACCTCTAAAGGATTCATTATAAATAATTAAATGGAAAAATGACAGGTGTTTGCCAAAAAATAGACCTTTTATATACTCTGATTATTGTGTATATTAAACAGAGAAGATGACATGTTGATCATTGAGCTTTGCACGTTCTGGTTGGTGGATCTTCTGTCTTTATGCCAAGCTTAGCTTCACGTGTCCCCCCCCCCCCCCCCGCGCAGTGTTTAACGCTCGTCTTTGAGCAGGTTTGTGGCCGAGCGCGGATCCTCCAGGCTGCTGGACCACGTGGAACATTTAGACAAGGTCTACAACATCCCGCCGCCCGAAGGCGCCCGGGGGCCCGAGGCCGCGAACGCCGTCGTCCCGATGCCAGCCAGCCCCAAACTGAGGTCGCCTTTTGTTACTCTGCTCCACGCCTCCTCCCTCCTCCCTCCCTCCCTCCCTCCCTCCCTCGCTCAACGGCTCCTCCCCTCCGTCCTCAGGTGGCGCTGCGTGCGAGTGTTCGTCTCCTCCACCTTCCGGGACATGCACGCCGAGCGCGACGTCCTGGTGCGCGGCGTGTTCCCGGAGCTGCGGCGCCGCGCCGCCTCGCGCTGCCTCCACCTGCAGGAGGTGGAGCTGCGTTGGGGCCTGACGGAGGAGGAGTCGGGGCGGGCCGCCGAGCTGTGCCTGACGGAGGTGTGTCGCAGCCAGATGCTGGTGGGAATCCTGGGGGAGAGGTACGGCCTGGTGCCCCCCCGCCCGCTCCTCCCCGAGCTGCCGCGGCACCGCTGGGTGAGGCCCGTCGTCACGGCGACGAGCGAATCGGACCAACAAGGGTTGTTAAGATGAGTGACGGTTTCATTTCTCGGCGGGCAGCTGGCGTCGGCGCCGGCGGGCCTCTCCGTCACGGAGATGGAGATCCGTCAGTTCCAGGCTCTTCACCCCGACGCGGCGCCGCAGCGGATGTTCTGCTACTTCAGAGATCCGAGCGTCGCCAGGTAACCGAACCGGCGCTCGCACGTCACCGCTCGTCTGATCCGTCACTTTGTTCTGCCGGAGTTTGAACAAATGAGTTCTTTTGTAGATTTCTTTTTTTTTCCTTTTGTTTTCTCAGCTCCGTTCCGGTGGCTTGGAAGTCTGACTTTGTCCCTGAGTCGAAGGAGGCGGAGTCTAAAATGGCGTCTCTGAAGGAAAGGATCCGGGCGAGTGGAGTCAAGGTCACTGAAAAGTGAGTCATCTCTGTCACACTAGTTCGCGACACCTTTGTGTCGGTTGTTCTCATTCAAGGCTTTTATTCTGAAAGTGGCATTCAATTACAACGTGTATTGGAACATTTGGAATATTGTATATTGGATATTTGTATAATATATTTTATTCTGAAACAAATCCCGTCAGTTACCGTTGTGAGTGGAGCGGCGTCGTGGAGGGGAAACCGTATCTGAAACATCTGGACGCCTTTGGCGACGCTGTGCTGGAAGACCTGTGGGCGGCCGTAGAAAAGCTGTTTGTGGAAGTCAGTCATTTTGCATCATTTACAAACTCTTTCTTACCCAAATTTTTTCAATGTTTTATGGCGATGCATCGTTGAGATAACAACACTTTCTTTTAAATAAATGGAATTTATAATGGCTAAAGACGCAAACAACGAAAACTAGTACTCAAAATGAAATAATAATAAACTCATTAACCACACTTAGCTATGTGAAGCCATTGGTATTTTAAGTACTTTTGGTTTTTACTAAAATGTATAAAAGTATGGCCCACAAAAAATACTTAAATTACTCATTTGTTATGCTAAAATATTCCTGTCACTGTTTTATTGTATTTATTAGCTCATTATTAATGTTTAAAATCAATAAAGATGTAGTTAAATGTTGTAGTTGTTTGAGGTGAAGCTACTTTGGATATAATCTATGCTTACAATGCATCTTTTTTAAACTGGACTATATATTTGGTATTTTAAATACCATTAAATGCCTCAAAACATTTCCTATTTGAGTAAATGTTCTCATTTGCTTTTTTTGCACCGTTAAACTACTAAAGAAAAAAAGTAAATAAAAAAAGTAATCTCGTTTTTCGGTTTGGACGAAATGAAACGAAATGAAACGCCTCCTTATTGCCCGCGTCGCAGGAGGAGGAGGACGAGGCGGCGTCCGACGCCACGGAGCAGGAGGTCCACCAGGAGGCGCTGCGGAGGCAGTTCTCCGGCCGGGCGAAGCTGCTGTCCGCGGCCGCGGGGGCGGCGGAGCAGGCCCGGAGCAAAGGGGGGCTGATGGTGGTGGAGGGCGGAGCCGGGGAGGGAAAAACCATGTTCATGGTAAACCTTCAGAGTGGATTCATTAATCACCTGCTCGTTCTATAAAATGTATATTGCCGTCATCTTATTGTTTTTTTTTTTTTTTAAAGAATAAGCATTTAATTGAAAAACCTGTAATGCAGGACTGTAAAAAGTTGCGGATCCTCTACTTGATTCTCTCTCTCTCTCCACTCAGGCCGCTCTAGCAGACAGCCTCAGGACCAGGTCCAACCTCGCCTGTGACGTCGTCGCCTACTCTGCAGCCGCCAGCCAATCGGCTCGCTCCGTGGAGAACCTGCTGCGATTCCTCGTGCGGCGCTTGCGGAGGATGAGCGACGCGGGGGAGTCGCCGCCTCTTCCCCATTCTTACAAGTAGCGGGATTTTCAAATATCCTTCGGGGGGAAAAAAACAACTCGCGTCACGTCGACAATTCAGCGTTTCTCCTTCCTTTTTGACTGCTTTCTACTTGCAGGGATCTGGTGTCAGAATTTCACTCCAACTTGAGTGACGTGAAGAAGGAAGAACCTGTGGTGCTGCTCGTCGATGGAGTGGATCTCCTCCAAGATGCCAGAGGTCAGCTCAACTCTGATTGGATACCGCAGCAGCTTCCGCAGGTCGGTTACATGCGAGTCACGTTTCTTCATCCTGATCTGACCTATTTCTGTTAAAGTACATGATTTACAGTTTACACGCCGATTTTAGGGGTTTGCATGCTCCAGTCGGACTCAGATTCTCTTGTTTTTTTTGTGGTTCTGGTCAGGGAGTTTGTTTGGTGTTGAGCATCACAAGCAAAGCTCCTCTGTTGAAACCGCTGGGCGAGAAAAGGGGCGCCGTCCTGTTCTCGCTGGCGCCGCTCACCACGCAGGACCGCAAGGACATTGTGCGGGAGGCACTGGACTCCTTCGGGAAGAAACTCAGCGACTCTGCCTTCAACAACCAGGTTTCTCCTTCGTTCCCCCCCCCCCCCCCGCCCCACGCTCCATCCATCCGCCGCCTGTCTTAACCCAAACGTGTGCCTCGTGCAGCTCCAGACGCTGGTGATGAAGAAGGGAGCCGTGAGTCCTCTCTACCTGCACCTGGCCTGCGAAGACCTGAGGAGCTTTGCCTCCTTTGACAAGGTCTGAACGCGCTTTTTTGACGTTGTTGTCCCCCCCCCTCCCCCCCCCCCCCCCCCAAAAAAAACCTGGGTGTTAATGGCCCCCGTTTCTCCGTGCCCTCAGTTGAAGGAGAGCCTGCAGAGCTTACCTCAGTCTCTGAGCCAGCTGGTGCGTCGCAGCCTGGAGCGACTGTGCACGCGGTTCAGAGGCGAGCGGGGGCTCCGCTGGGCGCTCGCCGCCCTCACCGTCAGCGCCACCGGTACGGCGCCGCTTCGAAATGGTTTCATATATTTCTATAACGAGGTGAACCCGGGCCTCTAACGCTGTAGCGCGTTCCTCTGTTCCATCGGCAGGGCTGAGGGAGGGAGACCTGTACGCCGTGCTGAACGCGTGCGGCGGCCTGTCCTCGCGGGAGGGGCGGTCGGCGTGGCGGGACGCGCTGCGTCTGTCCAGGGAGCCCGAGGGACGGACGCCCATGGCCACCTTCGCCCGCATAGCGCAGGGCCTGCGAAGGTTGAACGCCGATCGCGTGCTTTTGGCGAGGGAGGGAGGGCCGGCGAGCAACGGCGGGCGCCGGTTGATAACCTGTCGATTTCTCCTCCGCAGCCTGATCGGTGCGCCCCAGTGCCGCGGCGCCGACGACCTGCTGGCCCTGACCCATCCGGAGGTGAGGGGGGCCTTCGAGGACTTCCTCCTCCCAACGGAGAGCGACCGGACCAGAGCTCACCTGGTGCTGGCAGGTGAAGTGCAGCGCGGTGCCGGGGTTTTTTGCAGCCAGTCGCTCCGGGCCTGTCGATCAGCTTCACCTTCACCGTCTCCTTTCCGCAGCTCACCTGTGGGCGTCGGCCGACCCGCAGGGCGCGGGTACCTTCCTCCTCTGCGAGGCCAACGCCGTCATGCAGCTGCCTGCCCACCTGGTGAGTCGTACTCACTCTGCGACGTGAGCAGCAGATCGAGCCTCTCTAAATACTGCTGCATTCCAACTGCCTTTTTTATTTTTTATTTGTTTTTTGGTCAGAATCAAAGCGGCGAGCTGGAGGCGCTCCGTTCTCTGCTGTCCAGCTACTACTTCCTGTATGCTAACGTGCGCCACGGGCTCCTGCAGCAGCTCAGGGAGGCCTACGGCCTGTGCGGTGAGCGTGCGTTTCGTCCCTTGTGTCGCATGGAATCGCCAATGAGGCCACGTTTGCTCACGTCTGTGTTCTTCTGCCTCTCCCGTAGACCACGAGGACACGTCTGCACCCTCGCGTAAGCGCCCAGGGACACACACACACACTCCTCTCCCGGTGCTTTTTTAAAATGTCTCCATTTGCTCCTCAGGACACTCGTTTCTCTCTCTGTGCTCTCAGTCGGCTCTCGGGGTCGCCTGGACGACTGCCGGAGCTTCCTGCGGCGGCACGGCGCCCTCCTCTCCTCGTGGCCGGCTCTGTTCCTTCAGCAGGCCCTCAACGAGCCCCCGGAGACCGCGGCTCACGCCTGGGCGCGAGGCCTGGCGGGCGGCGGGGGGGCGCGGGTCGTCGAGTGGCTGAACAACGACGGCGGCGCCGTTCTCCAGGAAACCAAGTAAGAGGGTCTTTAGTTTGTCTCTTTTTTTTAATTGATTTTTTGATGTTTGGTTTCACATTTGGACGTGTTTCCGTCGCAGTGAGCTCGTGTCGACGTTCTCCTCGGTGCCGACCTGCGTGGTCGGGAGCTCGGGGGGAGAGCTCGCCGTGGTCGGCACCGGACGCGGGACGCTGCACTTCATCGACACCCGAACCGGACACGTAAGAACAAGTCTTTCATCGCCTCGTACATTTGTGGTTTCTCTTTGCACGTTATTCATTTTCAGTTCACATTCACATGCACTTAAAATATTTATTTTTTTACAGTGAGTTACTGTAAAATCCGTTTATTTTAGTCATCAGATTTCTTGCTACTTATTTTGGATTTTTTTAAATCTGTCTGGTTTAAATTCGGTTTCACTACCTGTGATTCAAGGTTTGATATTTGACGTTTCTGCAGAAGTTAAAATGTCTAAGATGAACTGGTATGAACAGGAAGTGAAATCGCTGGTGAGCAGCTGTGACGGCGTCTCGAGCTGCGTCTTCTTGAAGGACGGACGTCTCGCCACCACCTCCTTCGATGGACGGATAGAGATCTGGGACGTCGCCAATGGCTGCCGGTGAGAAGGCTCTTCGAGCCCTCTCATGAAGTTCCATGAAGCTACTGACTTTGTTTGAACAAACTCGTGCTCCTCGTCCTCGCAGGACCGCTCTCATCCAGGGACACGCTAATGTGATAACAGGAAGTGACCTCACCGCGGACAAGAAGCACCTGGTGACGGTGTCTCTGGACTTCATGCTAAAAGTTAGCTTCTCTCTGTGTTCCAGTTAAAAGCCAAAACACATTTAATAGAACCACACATCTACCTTTTTAGGCTCTCCATCTACAGGATGCTGCTTTTTGTGCTTTTTACAGGTTTGGTCCTCTACTAAAGGCCACGAGGTGGCGTCCCTGCCCAGCTCCAGCCCTTTGAACTGTGTGACCTTTGACCCGGAGGGTCACCTGCTGGCTGCCGGTTGCTGGAATGGGAACGTGATCGTGTGGAACTGGCTCCAGAATACAACCCTTGCTGTGAGTTGTAAAGATGGGGATGAGGGGGGTTTTAAGAGGTTTAATGCTCAAATGTGATGCAATATTCTTGAAAAGATGATTTATAAACCACATTGTAACGTATTTTATAGGTGAGCTACATTGGAAATGTGAGAAAGTTGTTTAAAACCTTAAGTGGCTCTAGATAGAAATGTACAACATTATAACGACTCAACTGACATAAAAAATCTTCAAAATTCCAAAGAGGGATTTTTATCTACTGACGTAATTTTATAACAAACCATATGTAATGTATGTGTATGAGTTGACTACTCTTGTTTTTAATCTTTTTTTTTTTTCTCCCACAGTCCCTGGCGGGTCACCGGCGCTCCGTGCGCAGCCTCTGCTTCTCCCCCTCCTCCTCCTCCTCCTCCTCCTCCACGCTGTGCTCCGGCTCCATCTGCGGGGAGGTCCGGGTGTGGTCGGTGCCCAGCGCCACCTGCGTGGGGTGTTTCCAGGCTCACCGCGGCGCCGCCCAGGCCCTCGCCTTCCTGGACGGAGGACGCACGCTGCTCAGCGCCGGCGCCGATCGCCTGGTGGGGGAATCACTGCTCTGTGCTTATTTTTCCGCTGAGAGGACGTTGTTGAAACCTTCCCTGTGTGTGTTTGTTCCCGGTGTGAAACAGCTCCAGCTGTGGTCAGGAGGACTCGGACGTTCGGTCACGGCGTTAAAAAGTGACGAGGTGAGCGCCTTGTTCGTCTTGTGTGGGGGAATTAAAAAGCAATGGCTGCCGTTTTGGTGGATGGCAAAAAAAATTGGTTTGGTCTGATTTGGTTTGTCAGTGCGAGCCGGAGCCTCCTCTGAAGAAGCCGAAGTCGGTAGCGTCTGAGCCGGCCGCTCTGTGCGTCGCTGTTAACGGAGACTGCGCCGCTGTCGGGTACCACGGCGACGGCATCAAGCTCTTCAGTCTCGACTCAGGTGTGTTCATGTGCCGGGAAAATAATAGTAAGAATTCAGATTGAATCACCGGAGGACACCAATGTGATATGTGGATATTCAACTATAAAAATATTAAACATGAACTTTTCATCAGGACCAAAACTTCACAGGCTGAAAAAAGCCAATATTGAGATTAAGCTGAATTCTTTTTCTGGATAAATGAAGATACTGTTTTTTTGAAAAACAACAAGCAGGTAATAATGTTTTGCATCGTCCTCTTAGGGAGGAAGATGTGGGACTCGGGCGGCCTGGATGTGTCCATCCTGAGCCTGCTGTGGGTCGCTCCGGGCGCCAGAGAGCAGAGCCAACCCCGGCTGCTGTTGTCCGCGGGAAGCGACAAGCGCGTGAGGGTCTGGAGGCGAGAGGGCGGGGACACGGGGCTGCTGGGAGGTCTGGAAATGTGGGGGATGTTCAACGTGCAGCCAGGCGCCGTCCAGGCGATGGCTCAAAACTCCACGTACCTGGCCACGGCTTCAGGTGAGCGTCCCTAACGTCCTTTTTTTTGTTTGTTTTTTTTGGCATTGAATCTGTCTCCTCATAAGCGCTCGCCTCCCCTTCTGCGCTGCCCCTTTGACTCAGACGAGTGCTCTGTCGCTCTGTGGTCGTTGAGCGATCTGGCCCTCGACCCCTCGCTCCGGCCTCACGCGCTCCTGAGCGGCCACAGCGGGGCGGTCACCTGTCTGGCCTTCAGCCCCGACGGCGGACAGCTGCTCTCCGGTGGAAAGGACAAGGTGAAAGTAGAGTTTTGTAGGAAACAATGCCTCGATGAGACAATGTCACAAATGGACACTGGAGTAAGCGTGAATGCATTCGACCGAGTTAAGAAGCTACAATGTTGCGTACAGGGTCTGATACTTGTGGCTACAATGTTGTGTACAAGGTCTGATACTTGTGGCTACAATGTTGCCTACAAGGTCTGATACTTGTGGCTACAATGTTGCCTACAAGGTCTGATACTTGTGGCTACAATGTTGCCTACAAGGTCTGATACTTGTGGCTACAATGTTGCCTACAAGGTCTGATACTTGTGGCTACAATGTTGCCTACAAGGTCTGATACTTGTGGCTACAATGTTGCGTACAAGGTCTGATACTTGTGGCTCCAATGTTGCGTACAAGGTCTGATACTTGTGGCTACAATGTTGCGTACAAGGTCTGATACTTGTGGCTCCAATGTTGAGTACAAGGTCTGATACTTGTGGCTCCAATGTTGCGTACAAGGTCTGGTACTTGTGGCTACAATGTTGCGTACAAGGTCTGATACTTGTGGCTCCAATGTTGCGTACAAGGTCTGATACTTGTGGCTCCAATGTTGCGTACAAGGTCTGATACTTGTGGCTCCAATGTTGCGTACAAGGTCTGGTACTTGTGGCTACAATGTTGCGTATAAAGTCTGGTACTTGTGGCTACAATGTTGCGTGCAAGGTCTGGTACTTGTGGCTACAATGTTGCGTGCAAGGTCTGATACTTGTCGCTACAATGTTGCGTACAAAGTCTGGTACTTGTGGCTACAATGTTGCGTACAAAGTCTGGTACTTGTGAGAAAGAAGCCTCATCGCAGAGGAGCCGCCGCGTGCTGACGCTGTGTCTTTGTGCTCCAGGCCCTGCTGCTGTGGGACGTCGGTTCGTCCCCCGCAGTCCTCTCCAAGTCGCTCCTTCACTGCCACAAGGACTGGATCACCGGCTGCGTTTGGACCGCAGACTGTGTGGTAAAATCCTTCACCACCCGGAGCGCGCCGCCATGTCCACGGCGCCGCAGAGTTCACGCCAACGTGTGTCTCTTTGGTCACAGATCAGCTCGTCGAGCGACGGGGGCCTTCGTTCGTGGGACCTGTCGGCCGGCCGCTGCCTGGGAGAAATAAACCTGAGGAACCCTCTCGCGTCCATCTGCTGCCTGGTGAGCGAATGTCCCGCATTCCATTGGAGTCCATTGGAGACACTACGTTTCCGTGGGGTTTCCCCGCTGACCCGTTGGCGTTTTTTTTCCTCCCGCGTGCAGGGCCGCTACGTGATGGCCGGCGGCGCCGAGGGAACGCTCCACGTTTGGAACTGGGAAACCAACGTGGAGATCTGCCACATCGCCGCCCACAAGAAAAGTATCCACCACTGCTCGCTCCTGCCGGACGCAGGTAGGCCCCCAAAGCGCCACGCTCAACGCTCTCTGCCTCATATCAGCCGGTCATCACTTCATTTTGGTTTTTTGGGGGGGGGGGTTTTAAGACCAGAGCAAAAAAGTCAACCCGGAGGAGATGACTGTTCTCACAGCTTCTGAGGACGGCAGCGTGCAGCTCTGGAAACCACTACAGGTCAAATCCATTTTAGTATCAGTAGTAAAGTCTTTGTTATTATAATGCGCACGATTCTCTCATTAGATACAAATAGTCACGACTGCAGGGTCCCTAATAGAATAACACCGCCCGCAGGTGGAGCACTTCGGCACCTTGCAGGGTCACAGCGCCGTGTGTGGAGTCGTCCTCAAGGAAGGACTCCCGGAGTTCCTCTCGGTTTCCCAAGACCGCTCGCTGCGGCGCTGGACGCGCACGACAGGTCCGTGCACACACACACACATACACACACACACACACGGCGTTTATGTTTTTTTTTTCGTGAGGACTAAACCACCGGGGGGCGGGGGGTTTCGCCTGCGTCTCCTGTTTCCCCCTCAGAGAGGCCCCCCAGCCTGAGAGGACCGGTCGCCGCTCTGTGCTTCTCTCGGGGAGGCAATTGGCTCCTCGCGGGTTACGAATCCGGGTTGCTGGAGGTGTGGCGGCACGGCGCTCCGGTCGGCCAGAAGCAGGTGAAGCGTGTGTGTGCGTGTGTGTGTGTGTGTGTGTGCGTGCGTGTGTGTGTGTTTTCAATGGCTGTGTCTCATCGCGCTGTTGTGTTTCCGCTCTCCCCCCCCCTCCCCCAGGCATCGGGCGGCACCCTCACAGCCGTCTGCTCCATGCCCGACGAGCGCTTCGCCGTCAGCTACGAGGAGCTCGCCGTGGACGTGTGGAAGGTGGCGTGGAATCAACAACGCCACCTCGCGAGGTAAACGGACGCCAAAGAGGCGCCGGGGCTTTCTGCGTTTTTTTTTTAATGACTTTTAACTTCCAGTGAAGACCAAATAAAACGACCCGGGTTCCCTCCGCCCGCAGCCTGGTGAAGGTGACCACGTACTCGGTGGAGTCGCCGGTGGTCCTCCTCGACTACTGCTCCGTCCTGATGGGGGTGTCGGACACCGGGACCATATTCGACGTCACAAAGGACTCCGCCTCATACGGGAATTACAGCGTCTTGAGGTAAAACGACATTGTGTGTTGTCTGCTAAAACCATCTTTAACACTCGCAAAGTTTTTTTATTTTTTTTATTGTTCAAACCCCGAACGATGAAACCAACCTGAAAGCCATTTTGTGTATTTTCCTCGCAACGCAGCTGGGATCAGAACTGCCGCGTTTTGGGGATGACGCATAACAGCGAGAACAGCCTGTGGCTGCTGGGCCACGCTGAAGGAAATCTCAGAATTGGTTTCATCGTGAGTTTTGCCAAATTTGTCTCTAAACCTTTACAAAGAAAAACTGTTTATGGGAACCTGCAGTTTAGATTACCACATATTTAATTAAATGTCGACTGTCCTCTTCTTCCTCAGTTTGCTATGGGCCCTAAAATTGGTTTCCAATCAGCTTTCGGCTCAATTAACCTAGAGATTGACAAGGAGGAGGCAGAGGAGGAGAAGGAGGAGGCGGAAGAGGAGGAGGAGAAGGAGAAGGAAAAAGGGAGTCCGCCAACAGCTGGATCTTTGGACAAAGGTACAAACATCTGTTTTTCCTACAGCCACTCGCCAACATGCTTTGGCTCCTGCAGGGGGCAGCTTTTCTACGTGCGTTGTGTTTATTGTGTGGCGACCCGACGTGTTGTGCGCTCTTTCAGAGTTTGTCGTGTGGGGAGACGCCAATGGCAACATGTGGTTCAACGACCCTCCAGATGTTTGCACCTGGAGCAGAAAACCCGTAAGAGACGAGAGACTCTGAAAACACAACAACACGAGACATTTTTATACACTTTAGACGTATCGATGCAACTTGTTTGATCGTTGATTAAAATGATAAAAAGTCAGAAAAACGCTCAAAAACCCAAAAGATTTTAACTTAAAATGAAAGACAAATAAAGACCCGCCTCACATCCTTACATTTAAGAATTTGCAACCACCAAATATGGCATTTTTCAATAAATAAATAATTTGTTGATTTGTCAGAATTGTGATTAATCTTGATTTAACACAACTTTAAACTGTAAACATTCTTTAATTTAAAGCTGGTGCTCTGCGTTTTGGCAAAACATCAGAAATAGCTCAGAGCTGTTTTTGATGATGATGACGATGATGATGATGAAGATGATGTTTTGTCTCCAGGCTCACAGCGACCGGATCAGTGTGCTGAAACTCACAGAGCGGCTCATCGTCTCCGCCTCCCACGACGGGACGGTGAAGCTGTGGGACAGAAACACCAAGAAGCAGGTAAGAGTCCCACTGTGGCGTTTCGTGCTAAGCTAACCAGCTCCACCAGGGATCCCGCTCGCCTCGTCAAGCTTTGGGGGAAGGAAGCGAATTAAATTTTTAAACGTTTTCCTCGGCAGGGTCTCATTTTGCGTTCTGTCCGCTCTCTCTTTCTCCTCTTCTGCTTCCAGGTCGGTATGTTTGCGTGTGGAGGTCCTGTTTTGCATTTGGAGGTGAACCCCGTTAACCCCACTGAACTGGTTTGTGGTGACGGGCAGGGGAAGATCTACTTTCTCTCCTGGAAAGAATAATTCTTAGGTATTCTTAGGTTTAAAAAAAAAAAGCTGAAACACTACAGTAATTGATTTGATTCTTTGCTTGCTTCTCTCACTGAATGTAAAAGTGAAGTAAATTTGTTTGAAAATTTAAAGTAAAAACTATGTAATAGTTACAATAATATGTTTACATGTGCCTTATATTTATATGGCAAGAAAACTTGAAACTTGAGTTTTATATATGAATACTATTAATTTAAGTCATGTTTTTTCTTTGGATGGTAAATGAGGGAATTATAAATTATATTTAATTTGATAATAAATATATTGTTCAAATCTGAACTTTGTTTTGATGTCTTTTTTTTCAGGACTAATTCATGGATATTTATTTATATTTTCTTTACATGTTTAGAATTTTACATTTTGAAGGGATATATTATATAGGTATTGTATTAACAATTTGATACTTTAATTTGTTAGATTTAATTTTTTTAGTAAGCAATTTAAGGGTAACCAACCAAAACATATTTTAACCATTTAATTTAAGCAAATTAACTATAACATTACATAGCAGCTCTACCATTAGTATGACTTTGGTCATTTTTAAATTATAATTAATCACAAGTTGTCTTTTCTTCTGTGAAAGAATAAACTGAATTTAAACAATATGTCTTTAATTAAAAAAGAGCGGCAGCAGAGGGCAGCAGAAGCAACGCGGCCGGCGTGAATATGTGATAGTCGTAAATATTCCGAGCTGCACGTGAAGGCACCACGGCGGTGACCGTTAACGCCCAGGTGAGCCTGAGGGACGCCCTCCACCTGAAGGTCGGGTTAAAGAAGTTGAAAACCAGAGCCGCGGGTTTCGGGGGTGTCTGCTTCTCTTTGAAAGCGTCTTCTTTTACAAAAAAAAGCCTCTTCCAGCCACAGTCACGCTTTCAGTCGGCGGCTGTTTTTTTGTTTTTGTTTTCTCCTAAATTTCCTCCGAACAACCGACGGGTTTCATCCACCGAACATCCGGTCAACACGTTGTCATGGTGAGTGCAGCGCGGTCAAAGCTCGTCTCCGTGTTGTTTTTGTTGTCTTTGTTGTTGTTGTTGTTGCGTCGTCTATCGTCCAAACCAACTTGTGTGTGTGTGTGTGTGTGTGTGTGTGTGTGTGTGTGTGTGTGCTTGTCAGGATCGGTACGCGGACCTGGACCTGGACTGCGAGGACGGAGGCGTCGCTGTGAGTATCCTCGAGGTTCTCTCGCAAAGTTCGGCCGACGTTGTCGTGTTTTCCTGATGTTTCTCAGCTGTTTCGTGTCATCTGATGTTTTATTCTGGAAGTGTTGTATTATTGTTTGAAGCTGTCAGTGTAGCCATCACATCACTAAATGGACCCCAGTGGTCGCAACAAAGTACTAAAGTATTAACTTCCTTAATTACAATTTGGATTAAAAGTAATGGAGTAATTGGATATTGTTCTACTTACAATTTGGAAGCCAATATTGTATTTTTATTCACATACTTTTAATGGCTTAAGCTATGAAGAAGATATGTAAAGTATTTACTACATCTCCAATCCAATAATATATTATATTGCTTTAATATATATATATATATATATATATATATATATATATATATATATATATATATATATATATATTAAACAATACGCTTGGAGACTTGTCTCGTTGGTTTTGTCTCGTGGTTGAAAATCTAATCACCAGTCCTTGTTTTTCCTATAAATAGAACAACAACATATATTCAGTTTATGAGGGATCCTTTGTACAGATTTACAGTAACTTACAGTAATCCATTCTTTAACATTGTAGCATTGAAGCGTGAAGCTTTTTATTGTTTGAAGTGTATTTTGGATGAAATAACAGAAACAAGTGACCCTTCACCTGTGACGTCCATCGCCTGTCCCCTCCCGTCCTCGGAGACAGATTTTTGCTGCTGACTCACCGCGTCCCCCCCCCCGTCCCCCCCCCAGTCGACCCGTTACTCAGTCCCACCCTCTGGAACCACATAAACCGTGTCCTTTCATTCATTTGTTCTGTCATCATCCTGTTCCTTTACTTCTTCTTTTGTTTTTTTTTACTCCTCATTCAGCAAAAAGCATCGTTGTTCGGCGGGTTGTTCAAGAAGTCCTCCAAGTCAGGAGAGCAGGTGAGCGTTTCAACCAAACAGCTGGAATTCGACGTCAAAGATTTTTAAGAATTTCCACAAAAAAAAGCGAACGTCGTGGAATAACCCACGTGGACTTCACAGGACAGTTTATCGGCCAGCAGCCGGCTCTCGGGGGGCAGCAGCGACAGTCTGAGCGGCGGCGGCGGCGGCAGCAAGGTGAGCCGAGGCCTCGCAGAGGTGTGACAGACGCTTTACGCACCAAGACCCGCCGCCAAAGACGGGCAGCCAGATGTTTGTAGTGAACATCTTTTTATACAATGCAACTAAAGCCGATTAATCATTTAAAGACATTGTTGCCGTGTTGTTTTTATCCTTGAAGCAGGTTGTCTTTAAACATTTGCTGGTTTTTAATGGGATGATTTGAGGTAGAATTTTTTTTTTTTTTTTGTGAAATGTGTTATAAATTATAAAGAGTCCATCAGCAGATGAATTGATGATAAAATAAATGTTGAGATCATTGAAAATTAATTTTTTAATTTGACATTATATTGGGTTTTTTATCATTTTGTATCACTCTAAATGTGTGTGTGTGATACGTCAGTAGAGACAACCTGACAGACAACGTGTCATCACGCCATCGCGTCCTCACTGAACATTTCGCTTCACTTCTTTCTTCAGCAAAAGTCCGGTGTGTTCGCCGGTCTCCTCAAGCGATCTCCTAAAGCCGGACACGTCCGGAGGCCTTCGCAGGTGACCCACCATGTGCAAAGTGTGCAACCACGTGAAATGTTGCGTTGCTTGGGAAAGAGGCTCATGGGTAATCCCGTGTGTTTCAGGACCTTTTGGACACGGAGTTCACGGCCAGCGACGACAGTCTCTCCGAGAACGCCACCACGAAGGCGAGTCACGTCAGCCAAGTGAATTATTTTACAAAAACACAAACCGGGAACATTTACAAAGTAAATAGTGTGTCCGTACAACGACAAAGTAACACGCACTCAAACAAAACGGGTATACAACATGAAGAATCTTTAGTAAAATGAACATGTGATGTTCCGGAGGATTTCTTTGATTTCTTTCTACCAATAAATCATTGTAATCATTGGGTGTGTAGCTGACTTGTGGGAAGGTTTGTGCGTCTGCTGTTGTGTTGTGTGTTTTTGGTTGTGTTGTGTTGTGTGTGTCTGTTTGCTCCCCGTCCCGCATGCATCAGCGATTCATGGAGACCTGCCGGCCAGCGAGTGGAGCACTAACGCCCCGCCTGCCCCCCCCCCCTCACCCCTCACCCCTCACCCCCAGGCATCAGCGGCATCAGTACAAAACAACTGGTTTAGTTTCAATTCTCACGGGTACAATAACAACTGTTTGGTTTTTTCCCTCCAGGAGAAAAGAGCCGCGTTCAAAGGGATGTTTAAGAAACCCAAGCCCTTCGGAGCGAGGACACAGTCACAGGTGAGAGTTGTGCGTCTCACCGCTTCTCACTTTGACCTTTTTTCGTGACCTTTTATTTTGATGAAGAGGATGAGGATGAGACGTTTGTGTTCTCGCCGCGCAGGAGGATTTTTCCGCGTCCGGCGAGCTCTCAGGCAGCAAAGACGACGTCTCCGTGAACAGCGAGGTGAAGTGCGTCTCCTCGTGTTCTTCCTCTTCGTCCCACCTCCCCTTTCGTTCTAAAGCTGCAGTCACATGACACCACTGTCCCACAATGCAGCCATTCCTCTGCTTTTCCCGTTTCCATGCTACCTTTTTTTTCTTTTGCCGACGCTTTAGTTTAGATCAGGTCTGTGAATTCCCACCGTTAGGAAGTAAAAAAATCACTGCAAACGGCGCTTTGGGGACACGGTGAGGCGCACGCGTCACCACCTGTACCTGGCTGCAGGTGGGTCCTTGATTCCTTCACTATGCAACAGCTCTCACGTGACCTTCCCTCCTGCAGGAACCACGAGGAGCGTTCAACGGGTTGTTCAAAAAGTCCCCGAAGCCCTTTGGAGCGAGGACACTGTCTCAGGTGAGGGTTGTGCGTCCCGCTCTCACCTGCGTTACATTACCGGTCGATGACAATGGAATCAATGAGGGGGGGGCGACGTTTCTTGCCTTTTTAGGAGGATTTGTCTGCACCCAGCGACGCCTCGGGCAGCAACGACAGTCTTTCTGTGAACAGCAACACGAAGGTGAGGTTTCTACTTTCTCCTCAGTTTAAATTCTACATTTGCCCCCCCCCCCCAAAAAAAAGCATTTGAATGTGTTCCTCCAGGGACCAGGGGGGGTGTTCGGTGGGATGTTTAAAAAATCGGCGAAGCCTTTGGGAGCGAGGACGCGGTCTCAGGTGAGCGCAGCATGCCAGCGTAGGGGGATCGGGGGGGTCGGGGGGGGCCATTGTTGACTGTTTTTTCCTGTGGTCTTTCGCCTTCATTCAGGAGGGTTTGTCTGACCACGGCGAGCTCTCCGGGAGCAACGACCGCCTGGCGGAGGACACCAAGGAAGGAGGATTCTTAAAAAAAAGGGGGGCCGGGTCTCAGTCACAGGTGAGGTGGTCCGGCTTTTTAATGCAAAAAGGAGGCGTGCCGTTTCAGGCATGTTGTGTTTATTGTAACAGGACAAGGGAGAGCAAAGGGTTCAAATGACATGTTGACAGCTTTGTCCATCTATTTTGCAGCGACGTTAAAAGTGGAGTAAAGTTGTGTCTTGTCTCTTTTTGCCTTCTCGATGCGTCCGTGTGCTCAGGACGGTCCGTCTGAGGAGGACGAGGAACCCGCCGCAAATGAGAGATCGTCCAAGGTGAGCTGCTTTGAGTTGACAGAAGGCGCAGCAGACAAAATCAGTCCCGTAACTCAAGCCCAATTCTATTTGTCAGGGTGAAGCCGCAGCGAAGATCTTGAAGAATCCTTTTATCTCCACATCTCGGGTAATTTCATCTCGCCGATGCGACGTCGGAGACACGGCGTTACAGGCTGAACGTTTTAATAATGTCAAGTGATGTATTTATTTGCTCCGTCTGCAGGAGAAGAAGCAGGAGAAGAACCCTGAGCCGCAGGTGCTGGAGGATGGAGAGATCCCGCTCAGCCACAAACAGGTTTTTGACTGCTCATTATTAAAGTTTCCATCTTAAATATCATTTCCGTATGCGCTACTTACTTTGCCCCCCCCCCCCCCCTGCTTTCCTGCGTACCTGCATCAGAGTAAATTTTCTGAGGCGATGGAGAAGATGAACCCTTTCCGCTCTGCAAATAAAGTAAGAGATTAAAGATTCTGATTGTGATATTTTAAACGTGCTTAAGAATAATTGTTTTACATTACAAAGAAATGTTTTTTTTTCATTTTAAGAAAAGGGTGTTTTGGCTCATAAAGCGTGACTCCATCTGTGGGGAAACACCTGAGCTCACCTGTCTGTGCTCACAGACTTCCACTGAGAAGAATGAAATAGATTTCACAGATCAAACTGAATCCACTCTGCAAATAAAGCGACATTGGTGTTTGGTCATTTAAAGCTTATGAAATGTCCTTCATTCAGAAAGACGGGGACGACACAGAGACTCTCGGGAAGGACGAGAGAAAAGGGGAAGAGAATCCACAGGCGGTGGGTGTATTTTCTGCACCGTGCGTCACCAGTGACCGCACGCGCTCGCACAAGCGGACCAGCGTCTGTCGAAAACGCCCTCTCCTCCTCGGGCCGAGCTCCTCTGACTTCTGACATCTGTCCACAGGAGACGGAGACGATGTCCACGCGCGCCAGCGTCAGGGCGGGAGCAGCTGTGGGCAACCAGGTAGGCCCGGATTTACCTGAACCTAAATTTGAAATTGAAGTGACGGAGGAAACCTCTCGTGTGCATCAGCGTATTCATGAATTTAGATTTTATCTCCCGAAGGAGAGGGAGCAGATTAAATTTAAATTATTACAGCTCTGAGGAACCAGAACAAAGGATTAGACGGAACATCCTTTAAATGCACTTGCAGTGACGCGAGTTTCTTTTGCTGCAGAGCCAACCGGAGAACAAAGAGGAAGACGAGGGCAGTAAAACAGTGAGTCTGTTTCTTCCTCTTCATCAAACTGTATTTAGTCCTAATCACACTGTTTTCATCCTGTACCTGACCTTTAGTGTGTGTGTGTGTGTGTGTGTGTGTGTGTGTGTGTGTGTGTGTGTGTGTGTCATCAACCCACCCACAAACCGCACAAAACCAACACAAAGTTATCGTACCAGGATCTGATTGTTCCATTTCCTGCTCCTGTGATGCCAATGACATGGCTCATGTTTTCACTGTCGGGTTCATTTCAGGTCGTCACAGTTATTCGGACCGATTCAGCTCTCTCCCATTTAATCCATTTAATTTAAGCAAAGAGAAGCATGCCATGCGCGGAGGGTGCCCACGTGCACTAAGCACCAAGAGCTCTGATGAAAACGCACTTCTCCCAGTTTTCGCTTTGTCACGTGTGTCGTGCTTTTGTTCACGCAGCCCGAGGGGAACAGACCGAACAAACCGAAGCATCGGTGTGTTCTGGAATTTTACTTTCAATCAAACGAGTCACCAGAACCTGTTGTGTAAACTATTGGTGATTCTACTGATAACTCCTCAGACAAAGGGAACGCCGTGTTTAAAGGTATAAAATTAGGACGGAGAGTCCTTATGCAACCCTGATCTACTTTGCAGGCTAAGTCTGATGATGAAGGGCTGGAAGAGGAAGAGGATCCTTCGTCTAAAGAGGAAGAAGGACAGGACAAAACAGAGGTAGTTCAGCTCACTTATTCAACTAAGTGTCGAGAAAAACAATTTCCTCTGCGTTAACACCAAAATCCTCATTTTTTTTTTTGTCTTCAGACCAAAATGAAGAAACCGAAGAGACACAATCCCTTCATGCCTCGCGCCAAGGTGACGTGCACAGACCTGCTTCCTCTCGTCGTGGCGCGTTGTCTGTTTGAACCGCTTTGGGTTTGCACAGATACGGACAACACGCCCGTCTCCTGCACACTTGCGTCCTACTTTTTTCATTCGTTTTAATAGGACCCTCAAAGTCAAATCAAAATGTGGCGTTGATGGTTTGAAATGTGTGCGTGTGTGTGTGTGTGTGTGTGTGTGTGTTCCTTGGTTTCAGGGCAGGGTTGTGCACAGGAGCGCCGAGCCTGCAGCTGCACAGGTACGGTCCATCGGCTGAACAGATCCCGGGTGTGTTTTGTTTGTCCGCCCTCCTCTTTCTGTCCCGACATGAACCCTCATGCCGACCCCCCCCACACACACATGCGGCGGTTCTATGGAGGAGGACATGCGATTAGTTTGAAATGTGCCCAGACTTTTCTTTGTGCTTCCTGTTTTTTTTTGGGGGGGGTTGTGTCCGTGGAAGATTTTCTCACTTCTGCAAACAATCGGCGCACTCTGAATCCTCTCCGCCGTCCCCACGTGACCTCACACGGCGTGACGAGTGTGGGTATGGGATGTGGTGTCGATGTGAGCGAGCGCCGTATTGTTTCCTTTGTCTCAGAGTGACGGTGGGAGTCGGTCCTTGTTTGACCGGCTGGAGGACTTCCGCGTGGACCCGTCGCAGCCTGAGGACAGACAGGTCTGGTTCCCAAAGCAAACGTCTCAATCAAACCCGAGGCCTCGTTATTTTCCACTTAGTGTCCCCGCCATTTAACAAACGTATGAATCCAATGGGTTCTTTCAGGATGTGGAGAACCTCATGGAGTGGTGGAACCAAGTGGACTGTGAGTTACAAACAAAACCTTTTACACTCGTTTACATTTCATCAAACAGATTTTTAGTTTCTTCTTTCTATTTGCACCACCAAACGTATGGCCACTTATATTAGAAATATTTAGGCAATTATGTTTTAGACAACAGAAGCCCCCCATTCACAACTGCAAATCTAAATATAAAAAGCTAAATATAATGAAACTAAGAGTAACGGGTCCAGTTACATCGATAGGTGTATGTCCATGGGGACGTAATAACGTGTGACATCATTCTTTCACGCTTTCCCTTCGTCAGCTTGGGAGGACACGACTCAAGACGATGACATGACAGAAAAGGAAGAGGCCAAGTAAGTGAGGGCTGCCAAACGTATACATCTCTTAATTCTGGCTATTAAGGCCGCTTCCGTTTTGGAACGTCTACCTATAAAATGTCCCTCACAAACACAAAGCAATGGGTCATTTTCCCTTTGGTTCGTCTCAGGGCGTTCGCTGTGACGGCAGAGAAGGTGCAGAAAGGAATCCGCGTGTTCAACAAACTCTTCTCGGAGCGCGCCGAGACCCTCTGGCAGCACGTCATCGACCTCAACGCCATCGCAGACGGCCTGGACAAGTTCAACAAGAACACCAAGATCGCCCAGATCACCGGCGGCTCCACCAGCGCCATCGGGGGCGTGGCCACCATCACCGGCCTCGCCCTGGCGCCGGTCACCTTTGGCGTCTCCCTGATCGTGACGGCGGTGGGGTTGGGGGTCGCCACGGCGGGCGGCCTGACCTCCGCGGGCGCCGGCATCTCCAACCAGGTCAACAACTCCATGGACCGCAAGAAGGTGGAGAAGATCGTGCAGGACTACCAGGAGAAGATGGTGGACCTGGACAAGTGCCTGAAGTTCATCAAGCAGGGGATCGAGAACCTGAAGAGGTTCGACCTGATCAAGATGAAAAAACACGCCTACAACCGCGACTTCCCGGCGCTCAGCAGCAGCTTCTACGAGGACGGCGCCATGGCGGGCAAGGCCATCCTCATCAACGCCAACGAGATCATGCGCGTGGTGCAGATCGCCAACGTGGCGGGCAGCACGGCGGCCAGGGCGGTCCAGAACGCCAGCATGGCCACGGGCGTGCTGACGGGGCTCTTCGTCGGGATGGACATCTACTTCGTGGCCAAAGACTCCAAGGAGCTGAAGAAAGGCGCCAAGTCGGAGTTCGCCGCCAAAATCCGGGAGGTGGCGACGCAGCTGCACGGCGGCCTGGTGGAGCTGAACGGGATACGGGAGGAGCTGCAGTCCACCTCGCCGCAGGGGGGCGGCGGCGGCGGCGGCGGGGGGGGTCCGGCCGCTTTGGGCAAAGAGACGGAGGACAAAGGGGACGAGTCGAGCGGAGATGAGATCGACCGCATCAAGAAAGCCATAAAAAAGGACTACGAGAACCGCGAATACGTTTAGAGGAAAGTGGAAGGGCTGCAAAAAAGGGGCCTCGATGAATGTCGGGCGTCGGCTCGAAACGCACCGCGGCATTGTGGGAGGAAACGAGACGCAGCGGCTTCTGTGGCCCCGAGCGCCAGTCGCCCCCCCCCCCTCCCCCGTGATGGTTCATATTGAAACGCAGCAGGAAGGGATTCACATGCGTAGAGACGGGTGCTTTTTGTTGTTAACACAACTTTGGAAATGCACTGTTGCGCAACGTACCGGCAGTCTGTATTTTTCGGTTTGAACCTTTTACGACTTTTTGGTTTTTGGAACATTAAGTGAGTGAGAAGCAGGATGGGTTTGCACCAGCGTTTTATCTTTAAATTCTCGCTAACTTTTCTATTCGTTTAACTCACTCTGGACTGCACGATTACACTTATCTACAATCGCCTGTTCAAAGTCACAAGCCGGATGATTCTTCTTGGCAACAGGGGACGTATTGAGCTTTGTTGAAATAGCTAACTTTATTAAATATGCATTCATAGAGAAATGTGTGTTTGGTAGGATGAATGGGAAATATTGGGTAATGTAAAGAACCTTTTATTTACCATTTACTTAATATTATTAGACAGGTTTTTGACCTTTTATATTATCACTGAAACCCCTCCTTTTTAAACAAGCTTGCACTAGCTAAGAAGTCGTTACACCTGTCAGTTCACCTCTGTTCCATTTGATGATCTGTGTTGTTTTTTTTATTCGTAAACACTTGGAAAACCATGCAACTCGACACTGGTCACTTTCCTTCCACTACTTGAAACTGGTTGAGTCCGAGGTTTTCCACTGCGTCTTCGGTCCTGTTGGACGTTTCTAATTGCAAATTTAAGACGGGCGCCGATGTCCGTTCCGTGTTTTGTTTGATGAACCTAATATTTATTTTTCTGGGTGGAGGTGATAGTTTGACACTACATCTTTCTGTGCAATATATCGTGAAACTGTAATAAGTAATAAAATAATTAAAGTAATTAAAAGAAACATTTCCTGTGAGTCTGTTGCTTTGTAACATTTTTCCAACTCTGCGCTGGTTGAGCTGGTATTTGATCAGCTAACAGCAACTGACTTATCAAAGTCACCTTTGGCACTGTTTACCTTTCTGTAATTTCCATGATAAATGGGATTAAAAACTGTAGAGCGGTGAGATCTCTGCATTCCTCTCAACCTTTTACTGTTTTTTCCATTATAAATAACTTAAGTACTTTCCACTTTCATTAACATAATGTGTCACATTTATGCTTCCACGCGAAAGGTCTTAAGGAGCCACGCACCAATAGAAACGTGGAGGAAACACACACCCAATCACTAGCGACCTGGACGTCAGGTGCTTACCTGACGTCGACGTCACAGATTTACGTCCGGCGCAAACTCGGGTGCCCCTTTATTTCTCCTCCGATCATCTTTTGACGTGTTTGTGCACTTTGAGAGGAGTCCGCCGGTGGCAAATCGAACGGGTGCACGGGTTTGTGGAAGAGAACACACACCTGTTGACGTAATGACGTCACAACCCAAGAAGACGTGCATTAAGCTGTTTACAGATATGTCAATGTTGACTAATAAAAAAAAAAGCTTATTGTGATGATTTCACAATACGAAGAGTGCAGTTTGTTGTCCTATCACGCTCGGTTGTGTGTTTTTTTTTTCTTCCTTCTCAACACGTCGTTATCACCTGTGCAGGTGATGAGTCAGACTCGGGCAAACGCGTTTCTTCCACTCCCACGGACACAGGTAGACATCAAACCGGTCGCGTCCCAGGTGAGTCGACAGCCATCACAAAGCCAGAAGGTTTCACATCTCTTCCGACGGTAAAACAACCCCCCCCTGAAACATACAGGTGAGATCTCAGACTTTCATCCCCCCCCCCCCCCCCCCCCCCACAGATATTGTATCTGAGCTCCTTTGTTCGCCGGGACAACAGCAACCAGTGATGCTGCAGTATTTATTGCATGCTTTTATTTCAGATGTATGAGTCTTTCTTGCATTTTGTGTGTGTTTGTGTGTGTTCTGCAAACTATTTTTAGAATCATCATAAGCAAAAGCCGCTTAACAGAAAATGTTTTACCAAATAATAGAATAGCATGAGATGAGTTTTTTCTTAATCTCAAACGTAATTTTGTGCCAGGTATGCTTAATGGAAATCGTAAAAAAATATAGAGAAATGTAGGCTACGTATTGTGCATTAAATAAAATATTTTTTAAATGTGAATTATGCTGCATTAATAAATGTGCAGGATCAATGGTGTGGCAACAAGTGGCGAGCGAGGTTAATAAATGTAAAAAATTAATTTGAGAGATTTAGATACGAATCACCGGCACTTTTAAACGAGCCTGGGCCGCGTGTGATGGAAATGCTGTCATTTGGGAGCTTTCCGAGGGGCCCCTGAACGCCTCACGTGTGCAGATGTTGTTCTCCGGGTGTGACCTTAAAGTCCTAAAAAACCGAAGCTTCTCGTGGAGCTCATTTAGAAGCGGATTGTGAAGCGTCTCGGACTTCTCTTCTCTCTCCAAACAGTCGGTAGGTGAAACGTTCAGTTGAACATCGAACCGATTTAGTTTTCTTTATATTGTTTTAGTCTCTTTTTTTATTAACTCTCGTCCGTATTTTTGACGAGCGTGTTTTTACGCCGTCGATGTTAACGTTTTCTCTGCGTAATATTTAGTTTATTTCGAGTTTAACTTATAGGAAATGTGTCATTTAACGGTAGTAGCCTACTTCTCCAAATGAGTCACACAGCGACCACTGTGTTTCCTCCTTTTATGTTTAAATACACTCTCATTGCCAAAAAAAAAAAATGCAGATTTAAAAGTGTTGAGTCATCTAATCAGTCCTATGATGGAAGGAACCAATGAGCATGCAACTCTTATCTGCGGTGAACTCGCATGTGTTACTAATGACAACAGTGATTTCACTTCAGAGCCCCAGTGGACCAGAAGAACATCACAGCTTGTCTCATTGTGCAGACCGATGCCGAGCAACTTTTGAGTCTGTGTTAAATCACACTAAATCTGGGTCCCTAAAAAAACTCTCAACAGGCCAAGATGGAGGCGTGCATCAACAAACCAGAGGTGAAGAGGAAGCCGAAGCCGGTGAGAACATTTAAATACAAAACAATGAAGTTGGAAACCCCATATATTCACACATTTATACACACGGTGCAGGAAACACTAACTCAGAAGGTCTCTTCTTCTGTGCCCGCAGCCCAAACCTCCCCCGAAGCCTCCGCAGGTACCGTAGCAGGAGAAACGAAGCTGTTGCCGTGAGCCCTCATTTTAACAGCGTGACTCTCGGGACGCCTTCACCACCTCTCTGAACTCTCCTCGCAGACCAGCAGAAACGACCCGGCGAACTGGAAGAGGCCGACCCCTCCGGTGCCCCGGAGGCCTTCTGAGGACGTAAGCCTCGCGCCGTCGGGCCATTGGTCCGCTGTGCCGTGCAGCTGTGTGTCCTCCAACATCTGGCAACGTTTTAGCAAATGAGTTGGTTTTGGGGTTTAAATTGGAGAAAGTGTCCTTTTTTTTCAATGAGGAAAAGGATCAATTAATACATCAAATAGTTAGTTCTGGTAACGCAGCAACGTAATTATACTATTAATTGAATACTTCATAACTAATTTACAGGACATGATAATCTGCCTTTTCCTGTAAAAACTCGCAAAAAGAAGAAATGTTTTGATTTGGGTTTTTTTTTCTGTGAAGGAACTGATTCAAACACAATATCGGAAGCAAAGAGCAGCAAACAATGAGGTATTTAACGCAAATGTTTTCATTTCCATTGTTCATAGTTTTAAGCGGGACAGATGGCGAGGAGATATGTAAAAAGTGGATGATTTGCATTCTGACTTTAACCGATATCCTGCTTATTGTTGCCTCCACACGCTTTGTGCATCACGGCCCATTTTAAAATAATGTCTTTTTTATCTCCTTTTTAAATCTGAATCAGGCAAATGGGAACGTGATGCAAAGTCCTGTGATTCCACCCAGACCCACAGAAAAGGTACATTACACAACAACAACAACAACAACAACAATTCCAACAATAACTGCGTGAACATGTTTGTTTTTCTAAATTAAATTAGTTACACAACGCGTTCCTGTCATAAACGTCTTTTTGTCATCGTTCCCTTCTGGTCTTTCTCTTTGTGTGCAGGAACAAAAAGACGCAACGACCAGATACAGTCATCACAAGAGGGTACATGCAAAGACACACACACACACACACACACACACACACACACACACAGAGTGTCTTCATACATTTCTGAAGGACTGCTCCTCTTCTTCATCAGAGCCAGTCTGAAGTTCTCAGTGATGAAGTGGACCTTAAACAGGTTTGTGCTCATCGTGCCGGTCCGACCGGATTCCTGACGCGTTCGTTCAACGCCGTCCTCTCGATTGTCGCAGATTGACGATCGCTTCGTCCGGACGGGAATCTTTCACCGGAGCCAGAAGGCGAAAACGCCCTCGTTCACCGTGAGTGAGGATGTTTGGGCTGTGTTTCCTCATTGGGAACTTGGAACCTTTCCATCCCTTCTTTTTAAACAGAGTAAATTATAACATCATCAAATAATCAATTTCACTTTGTTCCACTGATGAAAGTAGAACTGCACCTCTCGTCCAAAGCTATTTACAAAATTCACATGAACATCATTTTTTGGATGTCGATACAAAGTATGATTTGCTCACAACGTGTTCCTGATCAAATCATTCACTGGTAGCGGATCAATGAATCCTGATGACTTTTACATTACACACAGTACATGAGACGCACTAACATGAATGAATGCACATCAAAAGCCTGAACAGGATCCCGTCTAGCAGGTTTGCACACATGACACATGACACACACCTGTGTGTCTGGGCGTGTACACACATGACACATGACACAGACCTGTGTGTTTTGACACAGACCTGTGTGTCTGGGCGTGTACACACATGACACACACCTGTGTGCTTTGACACACGAGGGTGTGTATCGCTGAAAGTCAAAAACCCTTTTGTACCAGGGGATATAAATACACACGTTGTGCAAAGAGCCGCACACAAAACACCGTTGTTTCTGTTTCTCAGAGTCACCTGATCAACGACAACGACAACGGAAAAAGAGACGATGTCCCGACCAAACCGACGCCTGGCATCAATCCGGTGTGTGTGCGTGCGTGTGCGTGCGTGTGTGTGTGTCTGGTTGTGACCTGTGAATGAATCTGACGCGGCGCTCTGAGAGCAGTTGTGTAGTTTAAGTTTGTGTTCATTTAAAATGGGGGGGGGGCAGTCTCCCTGTGATGGCGTCGTAGTTTAACGCTCCTCGACTCCTCCTTAAGGATCCCAGCGCGGAGGAAAGGGAACAAGCCGCAGAGAGAAGGAAGCAGGAAAGGAATGCAGACCCCAAACAGGTGAGAGGTTGGAAACGCTTCTGTGAACAAATGGAATCTTCCTCCTTTTTTGAAGAATGCGATTCATTAAAAAAGCGCACAAATAAAAGCACAATCGTCGCCTCCAGTGAACATTGTCATTTAAATAGTCAAAATAAATCCTTCCGTTCAGGATATCGGAGGTCTGCTCGCCGGAATGTTCCGGAAGACGCCCAAAGAGAAAACGAGCCCCTCTGTGATGGTAACACACCCCCCACCCCCTTCTTGATACTCTGATCACATGTCTGCCCCCCGCTGATGGTTTTTTGGCGTCGCCAGGTGAGCGAAGCAGGTGAACCCGAAGACGCAGCAGAACCAGCCGACGAGGTGCGTCTCCACCGAGGACTCGTCACGGGTTTTATGAGATCTCACCTTCTGCAGGGAAACAAAGTCAAACACTGATCGATACTGATCGATTGTGGGCAGGAACGATTTAATGAATGAACCTCTGTGTTCACACGTAGAAAGAAACGATGCCAGTGGACCCTTTGTGGAGGTGTGTGTGTGTGTCCTGTTTTGTGTATTTGTACATTAACTACATGTTTAACTTTCTACAGGAAAAAGGAGGCTTCTTCTCTGGCATCCTCAAAAAACCAGTTAAAACAGCAGATGAGACACCTGCACAGGTGAGACATGTCTTCCTGCTCCGTAACAAAAAACAGGATGACCGTTTTTTAACTGTTTTTTTTCTTCGGTTCTTCAGGACCTTCTCGTGGTTCCCGGCGAGCTTTCAGCCAGCAGCGACAGTCTGTCTGATAACGGCGACAAAAAGGTGAGACGTCTCCAGTCGGTGGACACGAAGACGTCCAGCCAGGGTTTCCTAAGTGTGTGTGTGTGTGTGTGTGTGTGTCTGCATCAGGAGAAAGGAGGAATATTCAGCGGGATGTTTAAGAAGAAATCAGCCCAAGCTTCTCAAGCTGACAAGGTGGGGATGATGCTGATGTTCATCTTCAGCCATTCGATAATATCACCCCACATTCTGCCATTGGGTTATTTTTTTTTTTATTGTAAAAATCGCTTCAGGATGAGAAGTCGCTGCAAACGGAGCCGAGCGGCGGTGCCGAGGCGCCGCCTGAGGACGACAGGAAAGTAAGACACGCCCCCAAACCCGCACGCCGCGCCCAATGTGGAACTAGACAGGATGTCCTATTTGGGATGAACGTGTTTAATAAACTTGATTTATGCGACCAAAATGAATTGTACGGATGCAACTGTTCGTTTCTTCGTGTGAATCCTGCAATAAATGAACTGTTAGACTGAAGATCTTGCTCAAGAAAACTCCGCGTTCGCCTCTGATCGCCCTGTTGACGCCCTGTTGCCATGGTCACCGGGAGGAAACGGCCTTGACGAGGGTTTTTTTCTTTTCCTCTCGCAGCAGCACAAAGGAGGCGTTTTCGCTGGAATGTTCAAGAAGTCTCCCAAACTGTCGGACGCGGCCCGACTGGACGAGGTGGAGCCTTTGAGCCACTCGGCAGCTTCCAGATGTGAATCTGATGAATTTCCAGATGTACTGAACGTTTAATAGCCAAAGTCATTTCTCTTTTTTCAGGGGAGTCTCTCGGCCAGCGATGACAGTCTGCACGAAGCCGCCAACGCGAAGGTGGGTTTGGTCGTGAAACTTTATTCCCCTTTTGGGCTGTAAATTAAATAAATAAATGTTCATTTGAACATCTGCTCGTGTCTCAGGAGAAAGGAGGAGCGTTCAGTGGACTCTTCAAGAAGTCCTCCAGCCCCTCAGACTGTCCCCCAACAGATGAAGTAAGAAGTCCTTACCCACAATGCACCTGGGCCACCATTTCAGTTCGGGCTCTGGGGGCAAAATAAATCCACGAGTTCTGATTTAGTCTTTAGTCAGGAGTCGCGGGAAGCCCTCGTCACCATGGCGATATTAGTCACTCCTTCGTTTAATTCATCTAACATCGTTATAAGAACATCGCTCACTGTCTGCACGTTTTAGGACAAAGGAGGAATATTTAGTGGGATGTTCAAGAATCCGCTCAAACAGAAGCTGCCCTAGAGGTCAAAGGGACAGTAACAATGCTCACAGAACCTCTTTTCTAATAATCAAAAGTAGCAAATTCTCACAGAAATCGCGATACATTTTAAAACAACAGTTTAAAATGTCTTTGCCGGAATTATTTTGTAAAACAGTGAAATACTGAGTAGTCCCAGGTAACTTTTTAAACCTTTTCACAGGACCGTTCTACTCACGGCGAACTTTCAACCTGCACCGAGAATTCACCTGAGAACAAACAGGTCTGTGGGACGAAATCTAAGATTAAGATTATCAACGACTTGAAACAACTCAACAAACCTTTCCTGTGTATTTTGATCAGGAGAAAAGTGGAGGTTTGTTCAGTGGACTCCTCAAAAAGACTCCCAGATCCCCGAGGGAAAGGACAAAGTCCCCGGTGTGTGTTTGTGTGTGTGCGTCTGTGTGTGTGTGTGTGTGTGTGTGTGTGTGTTCCCAAAAAGTTCCCTTTTGACAGCTTTGATAAATCAAACATTCCCACGTTTCAGGAACGAGAAGCTCAGGACGAGCTGTCGAGCAGCACCGACGATGTCTCCGAGGGCGTCGCCGCCGCCGCCAAGGTGAGAGTCCGAGCGTCTCCACGCGACCTCCTCCTCACCAACGCCTTCTTCTAACCCTGACCCTTCTTCTAACACCTGACCCTTCTAACCCTGACCCTTCTTTTCCAGGAGAGAAACATTTTCAGCAACATGTTTAAGAAGCCGCAGAAACCAGCAGAGGAACCTGCAGCAGACGATGTACGATTCAGTCCTAATGGATATGTATTTATATATTGTGTGTATATTGTGTGTATATTCTTATGTATTTTTCGGGTTTGAACTCAGGAGGGGAACCCAGAGAAGCATGTATCTGGTAGCTGTGAGGATCTGTCCGACGCCGGCGGCCCAAAGGTACGTCGCTTTGATCAAAGACCAACAGCCGGTCGAAGGCCTCCTGTGCTGCGTCGAGCTCTTTTCAAAATGTTCAGTTACTGTTAATGTCTCTTTTTTGTTTGTCTGAATGCTTTGACCTTATAACGTATGAACTGCTTCAGGAGAAGAAAGGCGGCCTGGCCGGATTCTTCAAAAGGTCGTCCAGCATCGACAACCTGTTCGACGAGGAGAAAGGAGGTCTCTTCAGTGGACTCGTCAAGAAGGCTCCCAAAGCCTGTGCAGATGCTGCAGAGGTGATTGAAAGAAAGCAAGAGATTGACTCTGAGAGGAAGTGCTTCCGTGTGTCATGGCTCATCCCTAAATCTGTTCATGTTTATAACGTTGATTTTCCAGGACGACCAAAAAGACCCGTCGGCGAGTAACGACGACCTGTTTGAAAACGGCAACACAAAGGTGCAAAAACTAGACAATTCAAACCTGCAAGTGGTGTTTTTCCCTTTTAGGTCCCGTTGACATGTTGTGTTGATGCACGTTTTCAGGAGAAAAGCATCTTCAGCGGCATGTTTAAAAAGAGTGCTAAGCCGGCAGAGGAGACCCCAGCAGACGAGGTATCCACACCCCCCCCCCCTCCCCCCTCCCTCACCCACGTTTACACGCTATGGCGCCATCTGACTGCTTTGTGTTCACGTTTCTTTGTGCGTTCAGGAGTCATGTGATGATAAGACGCCACCGGGCAGCCGAGAAAATCTATCAGAAGGACACGCGTCAAAGGTGCAAATGTTTGACGATCGCCACCTCGGCCTGTTTCTTCTTCTTCTTCTTCTTCTGTGGTTGAGCATTTTGGCGTCATCGTGCGGACGCCTCGTGTGTTTTCAGGTGAAGGCCGGAGGGCTCGCGGGGATCTTCAAGAAGTCTCCTAAACCGGCTCATCGCTCGGTCGCCTCCAACGTAACCAAATCAACTTCAACCTTTTTGATGATGATGATGATGTTTGTAAAGTAAACCTTTTCGCCAGATTACCCACAAGCTCTTGAGGTTTTCTTCTCTCTTCCCCTTCTGGCGTTCCAGGATCCTCTCAATGACTCGAAGGACCTGTCCGCCAGCTGCGACAGCCTCGCCGAGGTGAGGGCTCGTCTGAATAGTTTTTGGATTGGAAGCATCGAATCGAGTAGATGGAATAGTTCTCTACATTTAAGCCAAGGCGCCTTCCGATCCCTACTCGACGAATACGTCAATGACGAACAGTGATTCACTCATTTTTACAGGATGTTCCCTCGGAAATGTCGACCAGTAACGACAATCTCACTGAAGCGACAAACACCCCAAAAGTGAGCCTTTCATTGTGGATTGTGGTTCTTCCGTTGCATCCTACGCTGCATGTTTGGCCTTTTTTTTTTTTTTTGTGTGACCCTACGTGAAATGACTCTTTCAACAGGAGAAGAAAGTAGGCTTTGCTGACAAGTTCAAGAAGACGCCCAAAACGCAACAGCAGGTACGATGTTATTCGCACAGAGAAGCGCGAGAGAAGTTGTGACGTCAGAAAGGAAACGAGGGAGGGATGAAACCGTGTCCCGTCTTTAATGTGCAGGAGGACGAGAGCGCCAAGGAGGCAGACGGGCCGCGACGCAGGACGACCGTCAGGAGGAAGAAACGAGTGAGTCCTAAAAGACGTGGTGGAAACCTCCCACGTGGTTTAACGTGAACTCGCCTTCATGCTGACGGCATTGTCTTTTCTCGGGGACAAACGCATATTTTTTTTTTTTTTAGGTTGTGTCCTTCAGAATCAAGAAAACTCCTCCAAAAATACCCAAACTGAGTCAAAGTTCACCGGTACGTCCTCCTCTGCTGGGTCTCAACACTCACCGAGTGGTTATCCTGGTTTATTGTTTGACACAAATACACCTTTCCTTCATGTAAAAGTGTGCTTGATCCTCCTTTTTTTTAATTCAGATGTATTGGTCCTTATTTGCTTCTGTCTCCACAGGGTTCTGGAATGACGCCTTTGACTGAGGAGACTTTTGAGCTGCGGGAGCTGAACTCGGCACCGGTCAGCTTTGTGATTTCATTTGCAAGACCCTACGTCTCAGTTAGCATATATGTGTTATTCTGCCGTTTCATTAGGGGTGATCATCTAGTTATTTACACGTTTCAACTGAACCCCGTGTCCCGCTGGTTTTCCAGGAGAGCCGAGTGGAGCACCAGCCCGTCGAGATGGCAGCTTACCCCACCGAGGGAAACCCTCTGGAGAGCCAGGTCTCGGGACACTTTCACACCTTTTTTTGATGATTGGCATCATTTGTATCATCCAATTTAACATTGTTCGTAAGTGTTATGTACTTGAATACCTGTTTTTGTTGGAAATAGGATATTGACGATGATTTGATGGACTGGTGGAACACAGTCAAAGGTCAGTGTGACGATTTGTCATGAAAACCTACGGGTTTTTTTTACGCATTTGCTGCGTCATCTGACCGCGTTGCTCCTCCGTCCCCCAGGTTGGGCGGAGTGGAACGAGACGTCACATTTCCAGGAGGGTGACGAGCAGATGTGAGCGTGGTCTCTTTCCTCAGTAACTCACTATTTGTTTTCAGGGTAGTCGCTCGCTTTTCCCTCTGTGGCCCCGTTCCGTGAAACTGTGATGTCCCCAGGGCGCTGGAGCAGGCCGCCGATCGCGTCTACATGGCGGCCCGCCTGTTCGTGCGCTTCTTCAACCGGCGCGGGGCGTCCCTGCAGCACCGCATCCTGGAGCTCCTGGCCCTGGCCGACGCGGCGGACGACTTCCACAAGAAGACGGTGAAGGCCGCCGTGGGCGGAGGCGTGGCCAGCGTGGCGGGCAGCCTGGCGACCATCACCGGGCTCATCCTGGCGCCCTTCACCTTCGGCGCCTCCATCATCGTCACGGCGGTGGGGATCGGCGTGGCGACGGCGGGCAGCATCACCTCGGCGACCGCCAACATCACCGACGCGGTTCACTCCAACATGGACCGCAAGAAGCTGGAGAAGATGATCCAGGGCTACCAGGACGAGATCAAGGACATCCGCGAGTGCTTGGACTTTGTGCAGGTGAGGAGACCTTTTGGCATATTGCAATATTCAGGTGTTTCATTGGCGAATGAGTCACGATGAGTAAACATTGTTGCACTTTTTCCAGAATTTTGAAATTCTGGGGTGGCAAAAGCAATAAAATCAAATGTAAGCCTTTTAATTGGAACGCTGTCCCTACAAGTACACTGATTGAAACGGATGTCGCCCGCTGAGAAGGTTCTCACCCTCCTCTCTTCTCCCGTGTGCCCCTCGCAGGCCGGTATGGACACCCTGCAGGAGTGGGACTTTGAGAAATACTCCGAAAGCGCCGCCAAAAAGGCGCTGAACCACAACCTGAAGCACGTGATGAAGGAGGGCGGCCGCGCCGGGAAAGCCCTGATGATCAACACGGATAAGCTCATCAGCACCGTGCAGGTCCTGGGCGCCGCAGGCGGCGCCGCCAAAGCCGCGCAGGCCATCAGCGTCACCACGGGGGTCATGTCGGCGCTCTTCCTCGCCCTGGACGTCTTCTTCCTTGCCAAGGACTCCCACGAGCTGCGCAAGGGAGCCAAAACGAAGTTCGCCACCAAGATCAGGGACGTCTGCAAAGAACTTCAGGACGGCCTCCTGGAGCTGAACAAGGTGAAGACGCAACTGCAGAAGACCATGGACGGCATCGAGGTGGAGGAGTACGAGGAGATCAAGGAGGTGGAGGAGGAGGTGGACGACGACGATTACGAGTCGGATCCGAAGAAGCTGGCTGAACTGGAGCAGGAGCTGGACCTCCTGGAGGAGAGACTGGACAAGAAGGTCGACGAGGGGCTGAAGAACAAAGAGAAGGAGAAGGAAATGTTGATGAGTAAGGAGGAAAAGGGAGAGGCGGAGGAAAAGAAGGACAAAGAGGAGAAGGTGGATGCTAAGAACGAGGGAAAGACGGAAAGCCATAAGCCCAAAAATGAATCGCAGAGCAAGATTCCTGATGAAGAAAAAGAGCAAGAACATGAGTTTGTCAAAGCAGCCAAAGAAGAACAACCTCGGAAAGGAAAGAAGGACAAAGACGCTGAGAACCAAGTCACAGCTGGAAAGGAAAAGCATCACAGCAAGCGAGACCTGGAAAAAGAAGACGACGGAGCCAACAAGAAGGTCGGGAAAAAAACGGGGGATTCAAAACTAGAGGCCCGAGGGGGAAAAACATCGGTGAGGACGGGTGGAGAAAGGAACATGAGTCCGAGTGGCCCGGAGGAGGAGAGCGAGGAGAAGCCCGAGTGGAGGCCGAGGCACAAGGACGCAGCGGCAGGAGGTTCGAGGCCCACCAGGACCGGACAGGGGGGGCGGCCCGAAGCGAAAGGAACCGTCAAGGAGAGAGCTAGAAAGCAAAGTGACAGGACGCGGAGCTCCAGGGGGACGGAGGAGGAGGAGGAGGAGGAGGCGGGAGGGAAGGACAGGAGGGGGGAGATGGAAAGGAGCAGAGAGGAGCGGAAAGAAGGAAGGGACGCGGAGAGGGGGACGGAGGAGAGACGAGGGAGCAGGATCGAGAGCGCCAGGAGGAGGTTTGAGACTATGGGGGGTGGAGAGGAGGAGAAGGAGAAGGGCAGAGGAAGTGACACAGCGATGAAAGGAAGTGGCAAAGGGGCGAGAGGAAGTGACCGAGCAACGAGGGGAAGTGACAGAGCGATGAGTGGAAGTGACAGAGCGATGAGTGGAAGTAGCAAAGGAACAAGCGGAAGTGACAGAGCGATGAGTGGAAGTAGCACAGGGACGAGCGGAAGTGACAGAGCGATGAGTGGAAGTAGCAGAGGGACGAGCGGAAGCGACAGAGCGATGAGAGGAAGTGACAAAGGGTTGAGGGGAAGTGACCGAAGACCTCGACCCACGCCAAAGGCGCTGCTGGAAGACGGTCTCAATATTTAGATTTTAAAGAAGCGGCTTAAACACGAATCGTCATGTGTTTTATTTAATAAGAGGCTGCCGGGAAAATAAAAAGTCAATCAATCTGATTTACAGGTTGGCTTGTTTTTAAGTTTTATTTAGTGTAAATTAGTTAGTGTGAATAAAGTTTACATTTCTATGAATCTAGCAAGTGTCACTTATTTGTATGTTTAGACTAATTTTACTAATGTTGTCTTTGTTTTTGTGGAAAACTGCCACAAAATGTGAAAGAGAGGAAAAAGCTGCATTTATTGACTTTTCATAGACTTCCACTACGTTTCATCAGTTGCACATTTTAAAGTCGTACAGTAGGATTTTAAGAATTTCTTTCTTTTTGTCTTTTTTGACTTTGAAGTAGATTTCCTGCAAAGTCAATGCAAAAAATGTCAAATTGTTGAGAGTGCTACAATGTTCTTAATGTCCCATTTTATTGTTGTGATGAACATTTTGCATTTAGATATATTTTCTGTATTCTGGTCTTTCGTGGTTAAACTACACGCTGTAGAGACCGTATTTTTTCCTTGTTTCCTGCACTTTAAGCAGGCGTGTCGGTTAAAGGGTTTTATGTTACTTTGGTGTTTCTGGTATGTTGGGCTGTGGTTCACTTTGTTTGTATTTATAACTGGTGGTTGCAGTTGTCTCCTAATTGATCTGTTCACTGTACCTTTAATTATTATTTGAGTTTATGCATTGTTTATATATATATATATATATATGGTGCTGGTGTCTTGTTGAACAAATACATTCGTTTCCACAACTTGACGCTGTTTCTGCTTTTTGGTTTTGGACAACAACTTTATTTTCACACAAACTGGCTGATTTGAGACTTTTTGGATTTTAGAGAGATATATGTGACCGCCACCAGGAGGCAGCAGAGAGCTGGACAGCGCGCCGTCAATGGGAAACGAGGACAAACTGCTGCGTGACGTGACTAATTTGACCAAATTCAAATTCCGATTTGAATAAAACAAATGATTTGAGTTTTAACTCCGAGTTTGTGCAAGCACAGCGGTCCAAACAACAACAACAATGTGTAAATGGTTGAAACACATTTATGAAATGGGGGCTTTACCATATTTTACACAACACGTAAAAAACTCTTAAGGTTTTCGCTACAAATACCAACTCGTTTATAATCTAAATGCATTGTTTTGTTAGAATTTAAACACTGATAAAGCAATGAAACGAAATGAGGGAAAAAACTATGTAAAAGTATCATGAAAGAATAAGAAAACTAAATATTTACATGGAAGGATATATAGTTAAAACTGTTGATAAAGCTTTTACATTGAAGATTTGTTACTGCAGTAAAGTACTTTTGCAATTTCTTTTCATTAAATATTTGGAAAAGTAATGATTAGATATTAACTATATAAAAATAAAAAGAATGTTAATGCAAATAATATGGTTTAAAATAATAAAAGGAATAAAAGGAGGGAAAACTAAAGTGAAAAAGTCAAGCTCCCTGCACAGTAACATTTTTAGAGTTAATTTTCTGGTGTTGGACAAAAGTGTTGAAGTGCAGAGTTGAAATCACACTGCAAAAAGTGTATTCGACTCTTACAGAGTCAAGTGTACGAAAGAGTTGGAGTCATCATCCAGTGTCAAGATCAGATTCATTTGCAACACTTAGTAGAGTTAAATTAACTCTGTGTGCGCCAGGAGCCACAGGGTTGTTGGTTCGAACCCTTATTTACCCATGTTCCAGCAATACACCTCACCCTGAATTACTCCCTGGGCTAAAATGTAAACTCCATGTGTTAGAAATGCAACATAAGTTGCTTTTGATAAAAGCATCAGCTAAATGACGTTGTATTCAACAATGAGCAGATTTATTTTGACACTTCTTTGAGTGTTGATTTAACACTCAGGTTGGGACAATAGAAACACCAGCTTAGAGTTAAGATTTAACTCACTACAAACTGGTGTTGAGAAACTAACGCTTGAGTATTGTTAAATTTCCACTATATAAGAGATAGAATTACCTCTATAAAAGTGTTATTTGAAAGTGTTTAAAAAGTGTTACATTGACACTGTGGACCCCGTGGGACACTTTAAACGTGTTCAAATGAACTCCAATAGTGTTCATTTGAGTCTGTCCATTTTGCTGTGTGTGGGTTTACTGGGATGTTTACTGCTGTTTATTACTGTTCTCTAGTGTTCTAACACAAATATTCATGGAGGTCACAGAAGTCTTTTTTTTTTCCTTCCCCATGAAATAAAAAAAGAACAGGAGCAAAGTATTTGGTGTGGCTATATTTAACGAAGGCGCAGCTGATATGAACTTATCTTTAATCCTTATCTTCTCTTTTTATTTGCCTCCCGGCGACTCGAAATCAAACTACGTTTCGGCTTCGCGTGTCACACGTGCAACTATGTGAAAATAACCAAATAACAACCAAATAGGTTCATGTAACACAGGAAAACCGAGAGGGAACAAGCGGTTTGGACCTGATCAGCCTGACGTCAGCTCGTCATTTAGTGAACGAGGAAACGTCGAATGGAAGAACACAGCGTGTGTGTCCGTGTGTGTGTGTCCGTGTGTGTGTGTCCGTGTGTGTGTGTCCGCGCGGGTCACGTGTGCAGCAGAGACCGGTTATTCTCTCCACGCGGGAGTTTCACCGGTACTCGGTTACAGCACGTTCAGGAATGTTCTTGTGCCACCGCACCCCGTTAATTTGACCACATTGTTTACGGGAAAATTAATTTAAAAAAAATATACTGACAAATAATGACCTGGATTGAGACGCTGATACGTCAAATCACCAGGGCCGTGGTAGTGGGGGAGGGGGGGGGGGGGGGGGAAGTGGACCTGACAACCCAGGGCGAAGAGGGCCCTTTGCTTGGGGGCCCACTGACATTGAGAGTATACAGAGCCCAGAAAGTGGTGCTATACGCCGCTGCAAATCACACCAGTGATATCATTCTGTACATTTATTTTATGTTAAACCCATTTCTATCAAATACATTCAGGTACTTCTTCTTTAAAAAGCATGAAGGGAAATCACACACTCTGTCTGATTTGCGTTGGTCATTTGCATCGCGCCTCGCTCGCCTGCCCTGGCTACCATCCTGTGTGTGTGTGTGTGTGTGTGTTGGGTACAAAGAGAGAAGCTTAACCAGGAGCCGCGGCACAGGTGCAGCCCTGCAGCGTGGTGCCCGGTGTGCGTCCACCTGGAGTCCGTTAGGCCAAACCCAGTCCGGACCTGCTGATGATGATGATGATGATGGTGATGCCTGTAATATATTCAATACACCTGACTTCCGCCTTGAGGACATCTTATAACCTTAAACTGATGAAATGCACTTATTGTAAGTCGTTTTGGGATAAAAGCGTCAGCCAAATAACATGTAATGCAATCTAATGAAAGTATCATTTCTATCGTCACATTAATAAATATTTGTTTTTAATCCAAATTGCTCAAGAATTTTTTTTTTTTTTAAAGTTTCGTTTCAGTGAGACCAACTCGGTTTGATGCGAAACTGCAATCAAACCCTCATTACGTCTCAGTGACGCCAGTCAAAGGTCTAAAACCTGTTGGGCATATTTACCCTCATTTATGTGGGGAAATGAAGCAGGCCAAGAAGGAGCGGCCTTCATCACACTCAGGCAAACACTCTTTATCTGCATATCTCTGCATTCAGGTTTTGACTGATGAAATGACTTGTGGGGGCCGAATTACTGTATTTTAAGACGTTTCTGCATCATTTAATTCAACATCGAACGAGACTAAAAAATCAGACCTTCGTGTAAAAAAATAAAACAATACTTTTGCTGTTGCTTTCCAAAACACAAGACACACGTGGGATCGTATCCTCTAGCACAGCATTCATCCTAAATCACATTCACCAGTAGCAGCATCATCACGTGGTACTTTTAACGGGATTCTTTGGATCTGACCTTGTTCCAGACTGCTCCAGTCACCCAACCGCTTTGTCTCGGGGTCCTCGTGGACATCAGCGGGTGGAAATGTGAACCTCTAGTCGGGACCCTGTAGCTCTTTATTGTGCACACGTGGTGGCCGCTGCTTTGTGCCGTGATGCATCGTGCTCTTTGTTGATCCAACATTTGAGATGTCCCGTGGTTTTACGGGAAGTGGAAGATGGTTCTTTTAAAGATTGTTTTGACAAAATAAACTTGACCCGCCTCGAGTTTCAGGAGACACTTTTTTTTAAACTGATTTTATGGGACTGTCATTTGATGGTCTTCTCTACTGACAGGAATAATAAAACAGACCGCAGTTTCGATTAATCAAGAGTCCCACCCATTGAATGTTGGTCTTTTTTCAAGAGGAATATTTAACTTTAGGCATCTTCATTGAAGTCACTTTTATTATAGCGTTTTCTTAAAGTGACCCAGTGAGCATTTCTTGGTTGAAAAGACGTCTATGTTTAGACCGCATATCAACGTGATTTTTAATACGGTAAAATGTCGTCCTCTACTTTGTGCTATAGCATTATTTTATAGGTTTAAAAAGAAATGACGTCCACATTTGTACGTTTACCTCAGATATTAAAAATCACGTTGAAAAACACTTTTCCTATACAAAACAGAATCAAAAATAAAATATTTTTTGCAGCAACATGAACCAGTTATTTTAGAATTTTGTCAAAGAATCATTGGCACTTCATTTTCAGATTCTGTAACAAGATCTGGTTCTGAGTCACTTGAATCGTGATCGTAGACCTGAAATCAGCTCCGTCTCCCTCATCGTCACTTCAATGATTCAGAATGCACAGAACACCTCAGATTCCTCTAGTCAACATGTTCATTCTATTCAAATTCAAATCATTTTATTTTGTTCAACCCAAAATGAAAAATAAGCCTGAGGGAGCTTTACAGTCTGTAAACACGCAGCATCCCAAAACCATCACATGGGCACAGATAAAACTCCCTTCAACTGGACAAAACCTAAAGGAGGACAGCAGAGGAGTGGGTGTGTACAGAGAGAACAACTTAAAGATGTACAGAACGTTCAATTCCTACGACATAAATTATTCAAATATTCAGAGTAGTACACCAGGTGTAAGGCAGGACAACTGCAGGGACAAACTCCATCAGATGTAACCTCCATCAGGTGTAACCTCCATCCGCAGGAACCTGTGAGGAGGGATGAATAAAGACTTTGGGGAAAATGCAAAGTGTGTAACTTGGGTTTATGACAGTAATAAAAAAGTTTAATAATGATAACAGCAGCAGGTGTTTTAGAACCCGTGTGTATAGATAGTTTACTTATGACATAAACAAGATAACAATTCATCTGCAACTTATGGCAATTCTGGAGTAACATTTCCAGGTATATTATACAGTATCATACTTTACAATGTCGCTTTAACCATGCAGTAACTTACAATGTGTTGGCTTGTTTACAGGCCACAACTTGTTGAATTCAGCTGTGATCAGTGTTTAGGCTGCGTTGCTTTAAAAACATGTATTTTCTACATGAAATGGGAACGGCAATACTATGATATGGGTACAGCAACAACCTAACGCATAAGCAACACCAAACACACGGAAAACACTCTGAGGTTTACTTGTGGTCCAGTTCATGTTGAACGCTAGCATGCTCCGAGCTAGCATGCTCCAAGCTAGCATGCTAACTAGCAAACTGTCTGCAGCTAACGCTAACTAGCTTACCAAAACAACAGTCTTTCCCGTATCGAGTGGTCCGCACAAGTAAAATAACTGGTTCGAGGTGTTCTTCATTCAAACGCTCACGTACTTACAGAGTATTGGGGCCGGTAGCCGTAGTTGTATCAGCCCGTTCACGTCGCTCTGCTCCCGGACACACTTCCCCTCGCGCTGCACCCGGTGGAAGAACTTGCGCATGCGCGTTACAGATGTGATCAGAGTCGCGTGTTTTCAACTAATGTTTGAAACGGCCCGCATTATTTTGTCCTTAAAGCATATTGTTAACGACACACACTCTGTATTTCCATATTCATGACGTTTTAAGAAAAAATCTTAAATGCGTTGAAATCACGTCTTTGCGTAGACCAAATTTCGCCGACCGGTTCATTCATTATCAGAGGTGTGGACTCGAGTCATGTGACTTGGACTCGAGTCAGACTCGAGTCATGAATTTGATGACTTGAGACTCGACTCGACAAAAGAAGACTTGCTACTTCCCATGAAAACTGGGGGAAAACATTTTCACACCACCGCGCCGCTCTGTTTATCTGCATCTGTCAAAAAAATGTGCGCCACCTGTATGCAGAGAGCGTGCGGTGCCTGCACGACATCCAATCACTGCAGTCCATTTGACCGTATCAACGAGACAGCTCGTTCATGGTTACAAATATCGGGATTTTTGAACCCGGATTCAGACTCCGATGGAAATCCTCGCCAACATTATGTCAACGTGCGTTTTAAAGTAGTGTAATGAGCTGAGTTAATGTTATTAGTTAATCAGTTATGCAGATGTTGCATGTGTTCACGTTATGCTCTGTTACCAGCTGTAGTTACGCGAGACAACCCGAGTTTTGGGGGGCCGTGTATGCGGAAGTGTTCGTTCGGCGTGGTGACGGCCAACAGTGACTGAAGTTGAGTTGTTTTATATAAATAAAGCCAGTCATCGCCTCCTTATTTACGCTGCAGCATTGGGGTGAGCGTTACAGCACTATAACACAGTCACAGTCGATCCACCATTACCCTTCCCTTCGTAGTCTAGGTCTGTGAGGCAGCGCACCATCACCCAGGGTTCCCCGTCCCCACTATAATAAAAGGACTCGAAATTACTCGAAACTAAAATGGTACGACTTGTGACTCGACTTGAGACTTGTTGGCTGTGACTTGTGACTCGACTTGAATCGGGACTCGAGGGCAATTACTTGAGACTTGCTTGTGACTTGCCTAACAGTGACTTGTTCCCACCTCTGTTCATTATTATGATAATCTTGATGATATTATCATCGTCTCTCTTTCAACCTTACGTTACAACATGACACTTAATCGAGAAATATACCCGTTTCTAGCACGTTGATGTCTCACGCACGTTTTGGCCGGTTAAAAATACGTTGAAATGAGATCTTAGACCTTCAGACCTCATTTGAACCCGATTTCAACCATATTTTAACGTTGAAATTACGTCTTGTGCTCAGTGGGGATCAAAGTTTGTGGATTTGTGACATTCACTTTTTCATTCGGATATAGAATCAATGGTGGAATTCGTCACGGAAGAACATCTTGGTTCCCTTTAACTGGAAACTACCCACGGTGGTATTTCGGCATCAAACAGAACACTTTTCCCATTGCACAGGTCACGTGTGCTCTTTATTTTGGAAAGTCACGACTGGCCGCAGGTCAGTTTGAGCTTGTCGTCAGTGACTCAGCACCAAAACCCCCTAAAACTACATTCGTGTTCTATTTTATTTTTTATCTTTGTATTCTTACCTAATGCACTTTTTCACAATTGAAATGTCATCTGGTGACTAAACAGATGCGCATAACCTTGACGGAAGTTAAATGAAAGCAATCCCTTAAAACCACTGACCTCATGTTTCACACATGCGGATAAACAAGTGAACTTGAAATACATTCACTTTTTATTCTGAGACGTATCAAAGTGCGTTTTTTAAAGAGGGTAAAGGACTGAAATGTTCAAACACCACTGAACTACAGAACTAGCTGTTAAAGGAAGTGATTTGTGCTTCGTCCACTTCATTGATTGCTCAAAAAGCCGCACCTTTGTCAGGAAACGGGAGGAAGCCCCTCCCCCCCCTCCTCCATTAACCCCACCTGTGGAGCTGTGACCTTACCTGATTTATATCCCTCCGCAGGGATTAAACTCATGCAGACGAGCAGAGACACCAGACGGAGGACACGGAACCCGCTCACCTGTAACGCCCCACAGCTCAGGTGAGTCTCTCGGGATCAGAACGTCATTTATTAGCGCCTCATTTTTAGTAATTTTCCCCCCTTTTTTATTTAATTTATTCATTGTTTTTTAAAAATTTGATTGGTGCAGATTTAGTATTCAGTGACATCTCTTCAGTGACGCACATTGTATATTTGCAGTAATAAAATTCTTTTAATTGTTTTATTGAAATGATCATGTGACTGGCTCCACGAGTGATTTGAGGTTCTCCGACGTCATCTCTGTCCTGTCCTTCTTCATTTAGTTGTTTAGCTTCGTTTAGAAAGATGGAACGTGGATTCATCGTGTTGGTCGCAGCGCTGGTGCTTCATGCGTCACCGGCTGTCCAAGGAACGGCTCATTTGTCGTTTGCCAACGGCACACAGGTTGGACACCTTTCACTTTATGCCCCTGCGTGGGACTTTGGCAATTTAAACAATTTGTTGAAGGGCCAGATTCCAAATAACTTTTTTTTTTTTATTTAAATATTTAGGGTGCAAATAATTCCAAGTAAATGTTGCCTTTTTATCTTTGGATTTCCAAGAATTTTATGTGCTGCTTTTTTTTTTTTTTTTTTTTTTTTTTTGAGTAATCCCACCCATCCCACCTTCAATACGAATATTCTGTTTCTCAGACATTGTCTTGTAGTCCTTAACTTGGGACCAGAATCCTAAACTCTGGATCCTACACTTCCCATCATGCACCTGACACACTAAAAGAGGGTCAAACTGTTCACAAATGACCAAACCTCTTCATGACACTCATTTGGACCAACGAGAGTCCGTGCTCATTTGTGTGTGTGTGTGTGTGGTCCACCAGGTAAACATCACCCGGGCCGGTTGTGGAACTGCCAAATTGTGTGTGGAGACGCCAAAAAGCTGCGACCCGGCGGGAAATGGCTCCTGCCTGTTTGTGTCCGTGGTGGCCAGCAACGCCGTGGCCCCCAGCGGCGCCAACCTGTCCATCCAGCTGCAGGGCGAGTCCGGGGGTTACGTCGCACTGGGCCTGTCTGTGAATAGCGGAGAGGTAACTAACACACTTTCTGGCAATTAAAAAAAAAAAAAAAAATTATATATACATATATTTTTTAAGGGGCCTTCATTTGTATGCAACGCCCTCTAGTCCTGTTCGCAGCAGGACCCAAAACGACCTGATGGATATGACCATAATGTTATTTACTTGACCCAATATTTGGATATGGACCGCCTGGGTTGTCAAACAGCCGTCGGACTGAAGGCTGTAAAGAACATTATGACAACATGATGTGCCCTTTGTCGTTTCGGCTCCATTTCTGTTTGCCTTCAGTCGGTAATATTTGCCAACGGGGTGTTTAGCGGCTGCTATTAAGCACAGAGAAACGATAAAGCGGTGTCTTGTTACTCAATATGAAAGGAACATTTCTTTAATGTAATGAATGTCTTCACTGCAACAACTCTAAATGTTTTGACCTTGGATGACTCCAAACATCGACTAAGGAAGCGGGTGCAAAAATAATTGCTAAATAATGACGCTCGGGAACCAGACGGACGAGTTGGACACCTTTCAGGGACGATAGCATCAATTCCCAGCCTTTGATACACCAACAGTTTGCGTTATTTTATTTTTCTTGCCCTCAGGCTACCACCTTGCTGTTCGTCTGTGCTGCAAACGGGACGTCAGGGTTCTTCTTCAGTACTGTGACCAGAAACATCTCCAACGCTGCTCTCACACCGAATGAGAGGGTGAGGCCTCCTGGACAACCAAACCTCTAATGCGGTTTCATGCGTTTGTTTTTGTACTGCTTAAGGTGAAATTTGATATTTAAACTTTATTGAATATTTGTGTTTGTCGATCCTCGTTCCAGCGGCTCAAATCTCACACGCCGCCTTTTTCCAAAACGTCCCCTCAGTCTTATTGGACCTCCTCCATAACCCAACTTTGCGTTTCACAACCTTTGCCAGATTGTGTCAAACATCCGCGGCAGAGTGAACGGAAGCCGCATCGCGTGCGAGTTCGACATCCCGAACGTGAACGCCACCACCATCGGCGCCAGCACCGTCAGCACCAGAAGCGCCGCGGCCACCTCCTTCAACCTGCTGCTGGGCACCGGGCCGGTGACCGGGGGGGGTAAGTGGACCGCGAGACGTCGGCCGTTGATTTTTGGATAAAGGAGTTGCACAGTCTGTTGACCCCCCCCCCCCCCCCCGCATCGTTGCTCAGGTGCTCTGGGCACCTTCAACGAAACACTGAGAAGCGGTGTCCTGAACCTCTCCGACCCGGCCGCGACCCCGACCCCCGCCGCGACCCCGACCCCCTCCAGCGGCACCCCGGCGGTCCAGCCGCACGGTAAACGAGCACTTTGGGATCGATCCCGCTGATTGATAAAAGCCCTGCGTGTTCCCTGTGGAAGAGGTGACGTCACTAATGAGTTTCCTGTGCCTTTCCTCCCCAGCTGCGCTCCAGATGCTGATCGTCCTCTCTGCGTCGGCCGTGCTGAGCGGGAGAAGTTAAATGAAGACCAAGTGCTAATGTATAAAATGTTTTTACTGTACGAAGACTGGTGTCTGTTTATACTTTATGCTGAAACTCACTGTGATCATTTTCTGACTTTCCTCCTAAACAGTCTGGCACCTAAAATCTGTTTCTGCAAATTGAAGTACTTTGGTTTGTTTCTGACTGTTAAACCTCCAGGTGTTTTATTATATGTGAAATGTACTTGGATAAATGAATAAAGTTGTAACCGTTTGTTGGCATCACTTTTATTTAATTCAGATTTTAATAATAAATGGATACATTGACTAAAACCACAACATTGTACTTGGTGGCTCTTGTCTATAACAAGTTGTGGAACCGCAGTTACTGTAAGTAGACTTGGGTCAATGTCATTTTCTTCCCAGCAGTTGCTATTTAATATCCAAAGATCTTAAACATGTTGCCACTTAAATTTACTGCGAATTAAGACTACACTGAAAAAAGGGAGACTGGTCACCTGTTAGATTTATCAAATGATATCTAGTATATTTTACTAAAGGGTTTTATGTTCTTAAGTAAAACGTGATAGCATTGTGTAGACTGCACATTATATGCAGAAAGCGTGCACGAACATATTTAGCTCATGTTGGGATAAAGTAAGTCAATCAAGTGAATACCAGTTCTCATTTTATCTCGCGATATTCACGCACCCGAATGCATTTCGGGAAGAAGAAAGAAAATTCCGCGCTCTTTTCAACGTTCACTGGCAACTTCCAGCTCAACTCGCCCTGGGTCTATTCCACCATCGATCTATTCCACCCCCTCAGCTCAACTTTGTAAGTATGCTTTGCTATAATAGCCTGCTGGTAACAGCAATTAAATAATGTGGGACCACCATTTTCGAAGAGCAAAGAAAAAAGCAGATTTTACAAGATGAAAGTGAGACTAATGCGGGGACCGCTTTGGTCGCTTGTTAAGCACCTGCAACAAACGGTTGCGTAGCTCAGAAACTTTACCAGTTAGAAAACACTCGTTACCATAAGACAGAAACAGACGTGCATCATGTAAGTTAGACAGAATATGCTACAATAATAATTCTACGAGTCAGAGGTTTGTTGCAGCCAAACTGAAATTGGTGATTTTTGGAACAAGGTTTTGGTGAATTTTATTTAGTTTTTGTCGAATTTGAATGAAGTGTGTTTTAACCATAGAAATAATAGAGAGTAGACGCCCTTCGACCGCTAACATTACTGCCTACTGGCGCGGACGATCAGTGGGGCCGCCATCTTAGACCGATCACCCGCTCGAGCTGTGACTGTGAGCTGTGTAATGAGCTGTCAGCGCATTTAATTAATCACACGAACTGAATACCGAACTGATTTTCACACAGGTTTTTTTTTTTCTGCAAAGGTCATACATGTAGCTATGATACAGGACCAGTGCCGGCGCTCCGCACACGCACATCACGCGCTGCGCGTAGGGCACCAAGTGCCTGGGGGGGCACCAAAAAATCTGGGACGTGAAAAATCATCACAGTAGGCTACTAGTATAAATAACAAATAAAATATGTCTAAAGCATGCTAATATGCAAAATCAATACAAAGTCAAAAAGTAATAGGCCTAGACCAAATTAGTGGAGAAAAAGGGGAACCTCCTGTGCGGCCCCCCCTCCCCCCACCTCCCAGTGGTCTGTTCCATTATGCCTCAAATCTCAAATGTGGCAGACAGCTTTGAAATGGCTTCGAAAAGGCATCAAGAGTCGGGGGCGGAAAAAAGAGACAGCGGGATGATGCTCGCGTCTCTCTCAGCTAAGACAATGTTTTAAATCAGGGGTCCCCAAACTTTGTCTCGTGAGGACCGTTACTAGCGGTCACTCGCTAGTAACGGTCTCGCGCTCATAATGTCCGCACGGACCGCCGTGGGCCGTATTCGGTACTCGTCCGCGGGCCGCCCAAAGTTTCTGTTACCGTTACCGTTTCTGTTATCATTTGTTTTTTATGTTATCATTTAAGTTTTTGCATAACAATCAGCTTCAAGAGGTATATCCCAATCTATGGATTGCTTCGTATTGCACTGACTCTCCCTGTCACAGTTACATCTGCTGAGCGAAGCTTTTCAAAGCTCAAACTAATCAAAACGTACCTGCGCTCATCAATGGGGCAGGAACGTTTAAGTGGTCTCGCTGTCATCAGCATCAATGGGGACGTGGCTCAGAAACTGTCATATGACCTGAGAGCTGATTTTGCAGCTAGGAAATGCAGGCGTGTGCCTCTGTAGGGCCTTTGACAACTGATGGTAGTGACAATGTTTGTAATATTGTTCTATCGGATAGCAGAATGGTCTCTTCAAAACTGGGAACATAATCCCCGAAAAGGGGGGGAGGGGGTAAACGGGGACATTTTGACTATCAATCTGAAGGATCCCAGTGCACAGTGCTTGGCATCTTAACTGCTGCCACGCAACGTAACTAGGAGTATGACCTTTTAAGTTGTATGGTACATTTTGAGTAAGTTTAACCTTTTAGAAAAGACAAAGGGTCACTTAATCTACAAAATGTGTTTTTAAATGGTTCTTAGCTGTTCATCTTAAACAAGAAGGAAGAGTTTAACTTGAAAGGCTTATGATTTAACGTTAACATATAGTCTAGTTTTTAATTATTTCATGGTAACATTAGTTTATGTTCTTGCTCTTTGTTGTTGCAGATGGACACTAAGCTCACACTCTGTACATGTCATGTGGAGTCAGCTCTTTCACTGTGGGCTCATGTTTGTGTGGTGAGTAATGTTTACATTTTTTGCATCATCTCCCAGTGGCCTGTGGTAGGGCTGTCGGTGTGAAGGAATTTCCCTTGTGGTAATTTTGAGTGGCTCAATAGCGCGATATTCGGTATTACCGCCATTTATTTGTTGCTATATAAATAGGTGTTATGATGTGGTCAACATACACAAAAACAATGTAACCGAAACTAAACAGCGTCTCTGCGCATTGAAAGACTGTCACTCAGCGCGCAGTTACATTGTTACCCCAACGGACTGTCTTTGAGTGAGTCATTAAACCGTTCATTTAACGAAAACGTTCAAAAAATCTGATTCCTTAAATGATAGATGTAATGAAACAAGGTGTTAATTATTTTTTAAACTTTGAGCTCCACTTTTCAAGGCTCGGCTGGCCAGCAATTCTTCACTTTTGGGCAAAGCTGAAGCAATGCTTCACTTAATAGAGACCAATGGCATTGATTCAATGCTCTTAAATTGGTCTATGTTAAGGTTATTATCATTAATGAAAACTATCCAAATAATGATAACTAGGTGTGAAAAAATTATAGTTAACTGAAATCAAAATTAGTCCTTACAAAAAAAAAAAAAGATAATTGTTTGCTTGCAAAACTAACAAAAATAAACTAAAATTATAAAGTAATGTCTTTAGTTTTTGTCTTTGACAATTTATTTTATAGGGCCTGCATAAGACTAATATTTCGGGTTGAAATTAAATCTCTTCAAATTTCTTAGCTGTGCCCGTTATAGTCCATGCCCCTCGCCTGGCATCTTGGCGGCGAAAGTCGGGAGAAAGCTACAGAGTCCCATAATACATAGAAAGATTAAACTTGCACTGAAACTAATACAATTTAACTAAAACTTAAAATAAACAACCAAACTCACTTTAAAACAAATTAAAACTAGAAATTGCAAAACTATAATAACCTTGGTCTATATGTTTTTATGTCTTTGATGTCTTTCCTCCTTAGCATGGTGTTTGACAAACTTGCATACTTGCACATTTGATCTCAACAGTTTACTCTTTCAGATGACAAACGTATTGTTCTTTTTCTTAACAGACAGTGCAGTAAGACCATGACAGCGATTCTCAGAGTAATCCTGGGGCCAGACAGCTGTCAGAGGGTGGTGTTTCCTTCTGGTCTACCTTCAACTGTAACTGACCTAGAGACTGAGATAAAGACTAGGGCTGTCAAATGATTAAAAATTTTAATCAAATTAATCAGAATTTTCAGTGGATTAATCATGATTAATCACACCTGAATCCTAACCATTTTTTCTTTCTGAAATGCATACTAAAGATAAATAACAGGACACAGATACATAATTATCATTATTATCATCATTATTATTTTTTACATAAATACATGTTATTGATATTTGATTTTTTAATTCATTTCAGAAAATAATCAAAGCAATGTTATTTGATAAGTCACAGACTGATTTCCCTGCATGGCTCTAGAAGGGTCTCGAGCCTCTGCAGTTTATCCCACTCTGCTGTGAGTTTGTGCTCCTGCGGGCTGCGATGACCAGACATGACCAGACATGTCAACCCTCCCGATGTTTCAAAGCCCCTCCCGAAAATCTCCCGGACCGACCTTTCTCCCGATTTCCACCCAAACAACAATATTGCTGCACCACCCGTCACTGGGCGCGCCGTTTCAGACCGAACAATAATAAAAGTTACACCTTGAAGTTGAGCGCGGCGATTAGAACGACTGGCGCTGCAAAGAAATCCGCTACCACCCCCCATTTCAGTGTGAAATATTCCCATACCTGGGAGGATTTAGATCGCATTGGCTTCCCTTCCTCCGCATGTTTCAGAACAGTATTACGGGTCTCTCCGATGGTCCTCTACCTCAGCGCTGCTCTTAGCCAAGCTCTGCTGGGCGGAGCTTTTTTTCTCTGTTTTGCTGCGCGAGAACGGGGAGGGGGGGGGGGGGTGCGGGTCTCTGGCGCAAACGACTTGCTGAACCTGACGTCCTGACATATGCCTGCAGGTGGCAGTAATGTGTTGTATAGGATGAAGTGCATTCCCTAGAGGAAGAGGCACTTTACTGACCTGAATAATTTGTCACACTGCGCATGCGTGAAATGCGTCAAAAAAATTGACGTAATTAACAACAAACAGCTGATTAACGCCGTTAACGCGCTATTTTTGACAGCCCTAATAAAGACTCAATGTAAAATAACACAATCCTTTCGACTGCAGTTTATGGATACACTTTTTGGCAACGACTTCATGAACCTCACTTCTGTGGAAGAAGTACAAGACAAAGCTACAGTCAAGGTCATATACACATCCTGCAGTCTTGATTACTGTACAGTACACCAGGCACATTAGGATTTTACCATTCCATTGTTTTGCTCTGTTAATATAGCATTGTTCCAAAACCTTAAGCTTCCCCCAGTACATTTAAGGTGTTTTTTCTTGTAGTTTTTTTATAGATGCAGATGCATTTTGAAAAAGCTCTGACATGTTTTAGCCAAACTAAGCTACATCTGGAAAGAAGCGCATTATTCTTAGTTTGATTAGCCCATGACTGTTGTTATACTTTTTTGGGGCTCTTAGCTACAGTATGCAGTACACCCCAGGAAGCAGTGTTGAGGCCTGGTTTTAGTACCACCAAGTTTTACAGTTTTGATTACTGTCCAGAACTAGGCACATTTTACTAGTCAACGTGTTAATATATATCTTGCATTGTTAACAAGTCTTGACATCCCCATGTCACATTATGATGAACTTTTAATTTTGGAAACTCAGTGCCATTTTTTTTCTAGCCACACCTGTGCAGTACATTCATTTGTTGAATAAAATATCAGAATTGAACAGACTTATAGTTTTTAATGAAAATATATTGTTAATGTTTACAATAGTAAAGTGAAATGTCAACAATACATTTGATAATTGTTTATTTCTTTACTAATTTGTTTGTGAAGTCATTCAGGTCATGGTTATCCAAGAAAGGTTGAAATCAATGGCAACTGGACTGGCTAAGGTTTCTTGAAGACGTTTTACTTCTCATCCAAGAGGCTTCTTCAGTTGTGGCTGAATGGTAGTTGTTCAGTCAGAACTAAATAAGCCTCTCAGATGAGAAGCGAAACCCCTTCAAGAAACCTTAACCAGTCCAGTTGCCCTTGATTTCAACTTTCCTTGTTGAAATCAAGGGCATAAATAAACTGTAATTTATTTTATTAATACATATAGATTTAGAACATAGAAATTACAATTTAACTTGATGTAAAAAGAATATTTACAATAATCACATTCCATTAACTTTATATCAATATAAAGTACTTGTGTTGATTGAACGTGAATAGTCTGTGTTGATTGAACGTGAATAGTTTGTGTTGATTGAACGTGAATAGTTTGTGTTGATTGAACGTGAATAGTTTGTGTTGATTGAACGTGAATAGTTTATGTTGATTGAACGTGAATAGTCTGTGTTGATGGAACACAATTGTGTTAGTGGCTACCAAAGCAAACAATTTGTGTGCAACCGATGTCCACTATTCAATTGAGTAAATCCAATGAATTATTTTTTTCAGTGTAGTTGAAATAATTCCTTGCTTCATTAGTATGGTGGTTTCGCCGTTGTTCATCCCATTTACAATAAACAGTAACTTGATACCTCTAGTTTGAACTTTCCCATTAAAACTGCAGGCGCTCCACCCACTATGAAACTGGCAATGAACTGACACATCTTGCTAAACAAGTTTTGGCTCTTAAAGTTGTAAAACTACTTGTTGAAATGCATTGGTCTCTTCAGCTAATTGGCACAATGTAAACTACCTTTGCTTAATCTTCCCCAAAACACTTGCTCTGTAGTTAAAAAAAAAAGAGTTGATTCCATTTTAATATTTTATTGCAATTTATTCCTTTACGGTTATGAATATAAAAAAACTAGACCTTAACAGACAGACTCACCAATGAGGAAATGAACCTAAAACCGGTCCTTCGAGCTTTTGTCTCTGAGGACATTCAGCTTCGTGCTTCCGTCCTCGAGGGCGAGCGACGACACAGTAAAAACACGTACGGAAACCCACAGCAACACGGGACAAAAACAGAAATTAGCTCAAGGGACAACAGTGTGTGTGTGTGTGCACCATGCGAGTGTGTGTTTGCTCTACAACACAAGTGTTAAAACAGGAGTCCGAGTTCCTACTGGAAGCTGTGTGTGTGTGTGTGTGTGTGTGTGTGTGTGTGTGTGGTCATGCGTGGGCGGGGTCCCGCCTTGACATCTTATAACCTTAAACTGATGAAATGCACTTATTGTAAGTCGTTTTGGGATAAAAGCGTCAGCCAAAAACATGTAATGCAATCTAATGAAAGTATCATTTCTATCGTCACATTAATAAATATTTGTTTTTAATCCAAATTGCTCAAGAAAATGTTATGGATTTAAAAAATAGTTTCGTTTCAGTGAGACCAACTCGGTTTGATGCGAAACTGCAATCAAACCCTCATTACGTCTCAGTGACGTCAGTCAAAGGTCTAAAACCTGTTGGGCATATTTACCCTCATACATGTGGGGAAATGAAGCAGGCCAAGAAGGAGCGGCCTTCATCACACTCAGGTAAACACTCATTATCTGCATATCTTTGCATTCAGGTTTTGGGGAATTTATCCTCTCTGAGGCAAACACGGAAGGAGTTTTCACGAAGCCGTGTGAGCTTTAACATTGGAGGCCAAGTCTATGAAATGACTTGTGGGGGCCGAATTACTGTATTTTAAGATGTTTCTGCATCATTTAATTCAACATCGAACGAGACTAAAAAATCAGACCTTCGTGTAAAAAATAAAACAATACTTTTGCTGTTGCTTTCCAAAACACAAGACTCGTATCCTCTAGCACAGCATTCATCCTGTCTCGGATTCCTCGTGGACATCAGCGAGTGGAAATGTGAACTCCTAGTCGGGACCCTGTAGCTCTTTATTGTGCACACGTGGTGGCCGCTGCTTTGTGCCGTGATGCATTGTGTGCGATCCAGTCGCGATCTGTGTTTAGGCCGCGTTGCTTTAAAAACATGTGTTTTCTACATGAAATGGGAACGGCAATAATATGATATGAGTACAGCAACAACCTAACGCATAAGCAACACCAAACACACGGAAAACACTCTGTGATGTTTACTTTTGGTCCAGTTCATGTTGAACGCTAGCATGCTAACTAGCAAACTATCTGCGCTAACGCTAACTAGCTTACCAAAAACAACAGTCTTTCCCCGTATCGAGTGGGCAGCACAACTAAAATAACTGGTTATAGTTCCCGGTGTGCTTCATTCAAACACTCACGTACTTACAGAGTATTGGGGCCGGTAGCCGTAGTTGTATCAGCCCGTTCACGTCGCTCTGCTCCCGGTGGAAGCTCTGCAAGCGTCTAAGAACTTGCGCATGCGCGTTACAGATGTGACCAGAGTCGCGTGTTTTCAACTAATGTTTGAAACGGCCCGCATTATTTTGTCCTTAAAGCATATTGTTAACTCATGACGTTTTAAGAAAAAATCTTAAATGCGTTGAAATCACGTCTTTGCGTAGACCAAATTTCGCCGACCGGTTCATTCATCATTATCTTAATGATATTATCGCCTCTCACGTTGATGTTTCACGCACGTTTTGGCCGGTTGAAAATATGTTGAAATGTGGATTTGTGACATTCACTTTTTTATTCGGATATAGAATCAATGGTTTGAATTCGTCACGGAAGAACATCTTGGTTCCCTTTAACTGGAAACTACCCACGGTGGTATTTCGGCATCAAACAGAACACTTTTCCCATTGCACAGGTCACGTGTGCTATTTATTTTGGGAAGTCACGACTGGCCGCAGGTCAGTTTGAGCTTGTCGTCAGTGACTCAGCACCAAAACCCCCTAAAACTACATTTGTGTTCTATTTTATTTTTTATCTTTGTATTCTTACCTAATGCACTTATTCACAATTTAAATGCCATCTGGTGACTAAACAGATGCGCATAACCTTGACGGAAGTTAAATGAAAGCTATCTCTTAAAACCACTGACCTCATGTTTCACACATGCGGATAATCAAGTGAACTTGAAATACATGTTCAAACACCACTGAACTACATAACTAGTTGTTAAAGGAAGTGATTTGTGCTTCGTCCACTTCATTGATTTCTCAAAAAGCCGCACCTTTGTCAGGAAACGGGAGGAAGCCCCTCCCCCCTCCTCCTCCATCAACCCCACCTGTGGAGCTGTGACCTTACCTGATTTATATCCCTCCGCAGGGATTAAACTCATGCAGACGAGCAGGGACACCAGACGGAGGACACGGAACCCGCTCACCTGTAACGCCCCACAGCTCAGGTGAGTCTCTCGGGATCAGAGCGTCATTTATTAGCGCCTCATTTTTAGTAATTTTCCCCCCTTTTTTATTTTATTTATTTGTTGCTTTTTAAAATTTGATTGGTGCAGATTTAGTATTCAGTGACATCTCTTCAGTGACGCACATTGTATATTTGCAGTAATAAAATTCTTTTAATTGTTTTATTGAAATGATCATGTGACTGGCTCCACGAGTGATTTGAGGTTCTCCGACGTTATCTCTGTCCTGTCCTTCTTCATTTAGTTGTTTAGCTTCGTTTAGAAAGATGGAACGTGGATTCATCGTGTTGGTCGCAGCGCTGGTGCTTCATGCGTCACCGGCCGTCCAAGGAACGGCTCATTTGTCGTTTGCCAACGGCACACAGGTTGGACACCTTTCACTTTATGCCCCTGCGTGGGACTCCTCGCGGCTGTGTGACACTTTTGCAATTCTAACAATTTGTTGAAGGGCCAGATTCTAAATAACTTTTTTTTCCAAGTAAACGTAAATGTTGGCTTTTTATCTTTGGATTTCCAAGAATTTTATGTTCGCTGTTTCTCAGACATTGTCTTGTAGTCCTTAACTTGGGACCAGAATCCTAAAGTCTGGATCCTACACTTCCCATCATGCACCTGACACACAAAAAGAGGGTCAAACTGTTCACAAATGACCAAACCTCTTAATGACACTCATTTGGACCATCGAGAGTCCGTGCTCATTTGTGTGTGTGTGTGTGGTCCACCAGGTAAACATCACCCGGGCCGGTTGTGGAACTGCCAAATTGTGCGTGGAGACGCCAAACAGCTGCGACCCCGCGGGAAATGGCTCCTGCCTGTTTGTGTCCGTGGTGGCCAGCAACGCCGTGGCCCCCAGCGGCGCCAACCTGTCCATCCAGCTGCAGGGCGAGTCCGAGGGTTACGTCGCACTGGGCCTGTCTGTGAATAGCGGAGAGGTAACAAACACACTTTCTGGCAATTAAAAAAAAAAAAAAAAAATTATATATACATATATTTTTTAAGGGGCCTTCATTTGTATGCAACGCCCTCTAGTCCTGTTCGCAGCAGGACCTAAAACGACCTGATGGATATGACCATAATGTTATTTACTTGACCCAATATTTGGAAAAGGACCACCTGGGTTGTCAAACAGCCGTCGGACTGAAGGCTGTAAAGAACATTATGACAACATGATGTGCCCTTTGTCGTTTCGGCTCCATTTCTGTTTGCCTTCAGTCGGTAATATTTGCCAACGGGGTGTTTAGCGGCTGCTATTAAGCACAGAGAAACGATAAAGCGGTGTCTTGTTACTCAATATGAAAGGAACATTTCTTTAATGTAATGAATGTCTTCACTGCAACAACTCTAAATGTTTTGACCTTGGATGACTCCAAACATCGACTAAGGAAGCGGGTGCAAAAATAATTGCTAAATAATGACGCTCGGGGACCCGACGGACGAGTTGGACACCTTTCAGGGACGATAGCATCAATTCCCAGCCTTTGATACACCAACAGTTTGCGTTATTTTATTTTTCTTGCCCTCAGGCTACCACCTTGCTGTTCGTCTGTGCTGCAAACGGGACGTCAGGGTTCTTCTTCAGTACTGTGACCAGAAACATCTCCAACGCTGCTGTGCTCATGCCGAATGAGAGGGTGAGGCCTCCTGGACAACCAAACCTCTAATGCGGTTTCATGCGTTTGTTTTTGTACTGCTTAAGGTGAAATTTGATATTTAAACTTTATTGAATATTTGTGTTTGTCGATCCTCGTTCCAGCGGCTCAAATCTCACACGCCGCCTTTTCCAAAACGTCCCCTCAGTCTTATTGGACCTCCTCCATAACCCAACTTTGCGTTTCACAACCTTTGCCAGATTGTGTCAAACATCCGCGGCAGAGTGAACGGAAGCCGCATCGCGTGCGAGTTCGACATCCCGAACGTGAACGCCACCACCATCGGCGCCAGCACCGTCAGCACCAGAAGCGCCGCGGCCACCTCCTTCAACCTGCTGCTGGGCATCGGGCCGGTGACCGGGGGGGGTAAGTGGACCGCGAGACGTCGGCCGTTGATTTTTTGGATAAAGGAGTTTCAGTCTTTTGACCCCACCCCCGCATCGTTGCTCAGGTGTTCTGGGCACCTTCAACCTAACACGGGAAAGCGGTGTCCTGAACCTCGCCGACCCGGCCGCGAACCTGGCCCCCGCCGCGACCCCGACCCCCGCTGCGACCCCTGTCCAAGGAACGGCTCATTTGTCGTTTGCCAACGGCACACAGGTTGGACACCTTTCACTTTATGCCCCTGCGTAGGACTCCTCGCGGCTGTGTCACACTTTTGCAATTTAAACAATTTGTTGAAGGGCCAGATTCTAAATAACTTTTTTTTCCAAGTAAACGTAAATGTTGGCTTTTTATCTTTGGATTTCCAAGAATTTTATGTTCGCTGTTTTTCAGACATTGTCTTGTAGTCTTTAACTTGGGACCAGAATCCTAAACTCTGGATCCTACACTTCCCATCATGCACCTGACACACAAAAAGAGGGTCAAACTGTTCACAAATGACCAAACCTCTTCATGACACTCATTTGGACCATCGAGAGTCCGTGCTCATTTGTGTGTGTGTGTGGTCCACCAGGTAAACATCACCCGGGCCGGTTGTGGAACTGCCAAACTGTGCGTGGAGACGCCAAAAAGCTGCGACCCCGCGGGAAATGGCTCCTGCCTGTTTGTGTCCGTGGTGGCCAGCAACGCCGTGGCCCCCAGCGGCGCCAACCTGTCCATCCAGCTGCAGGGCGAGTCCGAGGGTTACGTCGCACTGGGCCTGTCTGTGAATAGCGGAGAGGTAACAAACACACTTTCTGGCAATTAAAAAAAAAAATATACATATATTTTTTAAGGGGCCTTCATTTGTATGCAACGCCCTCTAATCCTGTTCGCAGCAGGACCCAAAACGACCTGATGGATATGACCATAATGTTATTTACTCGACCCAATATTTGGAAAAGGACCACCTGGGTTGTCAAACAGCCGTCGGACTGAAGGCTGTAAAGAACATTATGACAACATGATGTGCCCTTTGTCGTTTCGGCTCCATTTCTGTTTGCCTTCAGTCGGTAATATTTGCCAACGGGGTGTTTAGCGGCTGCTATTAAGCACAGAGAAACGATAAAGCGGTGTCTTGTTACTCAATATGAAAGGAACATTTCTTTAATGTAATGAATGTCTTCACTGCATCAACTTTAAATGTTTTGACCTTGGATGACTCCAAACATCGACTAAGGAAGCGGGTGCAAAAATAATTGCTAAATAATGACGCTCGGGGACCAGACGGACGAGTTGGACACTTTTCAGGGACGATAGCATCAATTCCCAGCCTTTGATACACCAACAGTTTGCGTTATTTTATTTTTCTTGCCCTCAGGCTACCACCTTGCTGTTCGTCTGTGCTCTAAACGGGACGTCAGGGTTCTTCTTCAGAACTGTGACCAGAAACAACTCCAACGCTGCTGCGCTCATGCCGAATGAGAGGGTGAGGCCTCCTGGACAACCAAACCTCTAATGCGGTTTCATGCGTTTGTTTTTGTACTGCTTAAGGTGAAATTTGATATTTAAACTTTATTGAATATTTGTGTTTGTCGATCCTCGTTCCAGCGGCTCAAATCTCACACGCCGCCTTTTTCCAAAACGTCACCTCCGTCTTATCGGACCTCCTCCATAACCCAACTTTGCCTTTCACAACCTTTGCCAGATTGTGTCAAACATCCGCGGCAGAGTGAACGGAAGCCGCATCGCGTGCGAGTTCGACATCCCGAACGTGAACGCCACCACCATCGGCGCCAGCACCGTCAGCACCAGAAGCGCCGCGGCCACCTCCTTCAACCTGCTGCTGGGCACCGGGCCGGTGACCGGGGGGGGTAAGTGGACCGCGAGACGTCGGCCGTTTTTTTTTTTTTTTGGATAAAGGAGTTGCACAGTCTTTTGACCCCGACCCCCACCCCCGCATCGTTGCTCAGGTAATCTGGGCACCTTCAACCAAACACTGAGAAGCGATGTCCTGAACCTCGCCGACCCGGCCGCCGCGACCCCGACCCCCGCCGCGACCCCGACCCCCACCGCGACCCCGACCCCGACCCCCACCGCGACCCCGACCCCCGCCAGCACCACCAGGCCCAACACCACCAGGCCCAACGCAGCGGTCCAGCCGCACGGTAAACGAGCACTTTGGGATCGATCCCGCTGATTGATAAAAGCCCTGCGTGTTCCCTGTGGAAGAGGTGACGTCACTAATGAGTTTCCTGTGCCTTTCCTCCCCAGCTGCGCTCCAGATGCTGATCGTCCTCTCTGCGTCGGCCGTGCTGAGCGGGAGAAGTTAAATGAAGACCAAGTGCTAATGTATAAAATGTTTTTACTGTACGAAGACTGGTGTCTGTTTATACTTTATGCTGAAACTCACTGTGATCATTTTCTGACTTTCCTCCTAAACAGTCTGGCACCTAAAATCTGTTTCTGCAAATTGAAGTACTTTGGTTTGTTTCTGACTGTTAAACCTCCAGGTGTTTTATTATATGTGAAATGTACTTGGATAAATGAATAAAGTTGTAACCGTTTGTTGGCATCACTTTTATTTAATTCAGATTTTAATAATAAATGGATACATTGACTAAAACCACAACATTGTACTTGGAGGCTCTTGTCTATAACAAGTTGTGGAACCGCAGTTACTGTAAGTAGACTTGGGTCAATGTCATTTTCTTCCCAGCAGTTGCTATTTAATATCCAAAGATCTTAAACATGTTGCCACTTTAATTTACTGCGAATTAAGACTAGTTGAAATAATTCCTTGCTTCATTAGTATGGTGGTTTTGCCGTTGAGATCATCCCATTTACAATAAACAGTAACTTGATACCTCTAGTTTGAACTTTCCCATTAAAACTGCAGGCGCCCCACCCACTATGAAACTGGCAATGAACTGACACGTCTTACTAAACAAGTTTTGGCTCTTAAAGTTGTAAAACTACTTGTTGAAATGCATTGGTCTCTTCAGCTAATTGGCACAATGTAAACTACCTTTGCTTAATCTTCCCCAAAACACTTGCTCTGTAGTTAAAAAAAGTTGATTCCATTTTAATATTTTATTGCAATTTATTCCTTTACGGTTATGAATATAAAAAAAACTAGACCTTAACAGACAGACTCACCAATGAGGAAATAAACAAAACACGGAACCTAAAACCGGTCCTTCGAGCTTTTGTCTCTGAGGACATTCAGCTTCGTGCTTCCGTCCTCGAGGGCGAGCGACGACACAGTAAAAACACGTACGGAAACCCACAGCAACACAGGACAAAAACAGAAATCAGCTCAAGGGACAACAGTGTGTGTGTGTGTGTGTGTGTGTGTGCACCATGCGAGTGTGTGTTTGCTCTACAACACAAGTGTTAAAACAGGAGTCCGAGTTCCTACTGGAAGCTGTGTGTGTGTGTGTGTGGTCATGCGTGGGCGGGGTCCCGCGTCTACGAGTCCTCTTCGCCATTAACACTTTCGATATCGTCGTCTCCTTCCACGTGCTCCCCTTCCTCCTCCTCATCGTCGTCATCTTCCTCCTCCCTCTCTTGACTCTTCACCTGCAGGTTGAAAGAGCGACAGATTTAAGACACTTGGATGACATCATTGGTGGGTTTGTGTGTACCAGCCGACGTTCAGCTCCATGTTGGATTTGAATGAAGCGCTTAAAATGTACCGATCTATTTCAGCATCAGCTTTTATGTCAAAGGGTTTTAAATTGAGACGGTGGAAAAGCAATTGTCCGTTATGCACCAACCGCCAATTCCTTGCATGTCTGACATTTGGCAATAAATGTTTCCGGATGCCTGATCGATGGCGTTGATGCTAAATAGAAACCTCGTCGTCCTCCAGCAGGTCTGCGTCGTCCTCTTCCTCCTCTTCCTCCTCCTCCTCGTCGGAGTCGTTCAGCTCCTGGCACTCCCTGTCTCTCTTCAACGACTCGTCCTTCTTGCTGCTGGTGTGCGGCGGCGACGTCACTTCGCCCGGCTCCGTTTTTATACCTTTAGCTAAAAAAAAAGAAAAAAAGAAGCGAAAGTCAAGATGTGGGCGACGTTGTCCGGAGAAGAGAGCGGGTGGATGCGAGCGGGAGTCAAGAACATACTGTGTTTGGGCCCCCTACCCGACTTCTTGCTGTGGTCCTTCTCCATGCGCTCCAGGCTGTCCAGCAGGTCGTCCACTTTGCTTTTGATTTGGGTCAACTCCCGCTTGATGGTCTGCAGCTCGTCCACCTTCACCGAGGAGGAGGAGAACAGCCCCTCTGCGCAGGCGGAGACAAGGCGCTCCGTCAACGGTGGAATCAAAACATCAACCAAGACGCCAACCAGCGTTTGGATCGACATCATCTGTACGTTGGTTTCCACAACCAGTAAAAAGGTCTCACTTGTCTTGGACGAGGACGTCCTCTGGCCGCTCTTGGAGGACGAGGAGAAGCTGCTCTTTGTCCGCCGGCTGCTTCCTCCGCTCAGGCTGACCCGCGGCCGCTTGGAGGGGATCACGGCCCTCGACAAGGGGGGGGGAGGGGGCGGGGCGGGGACCCGGGACGGGTACGAGTACATTCTGCGGTCAGACATTTATAGACAGTGTTGTAAAAAACGGGTGGCGCGCAACTTCTCACTTTACATTCGACATTCCTGCTGCAAACACAGCATCACGTTTTACTCACCTGTCGTAATAATCTCTTTGGAAGTCATAGTCGAGCTCGAATGAGGAACTGCTGCTACAAAACAAAAGACGTTGATGTCGGGAAACATGCGGAAGTTTCCAGTGTCAGCCGAGGCTTCAGGTTCAATCAGTCGAGCCGGTGAGACTCACCTGTACATGTCTCCGGCGGAGCGCTTGGAGGTTTTTGGCCGGTGTGGTTTGGGTTCTCCGGCCAGGTTGATGTCTGAGGAGGAAACCAGAGACACACACACACGATCTTTAAAAAAAAACAAAAAAAAACAAAAAAACAGGAACTTCTTCTGTGTTGTTCTGAGAAGTCCAGACGTCGAGCGTGTGAAGATATTTGTATACTTGGAAATGTTTGCAACAGTTTGAATTAAAAGAATTCACTTCGTAATAGATTTGAAGATGAAAGTAATAACTTTTCTTTCATGTCACGGTCTTTAACTTTGTAGCCAAAAACGTGTCAGAGCCGCATCTTTGAAGGATTCCCTCATATCGACTTGAGTACAGCACTCAATATCCCTTCATTCATAGTCCCCTCCATCAGGAAAAAGACCCTTACTCTTTAAAACATTAACTTGTTACAGAGGCCCTTCGGCACTAGCGCGTGGCTTTTCTAGGGACGCGTAGCCGTGAAGTCCTTACCGAGTACTTGGCCTACGATCATGCGCCCGTCCTCCCCGCTGACGGCGGTGCGGGCGTTGCGCTCGTTGGCGAACTGGACGAAGGCGAAGCCCTTGTGGACGGAGCAGCCCACGATCTTGCCGTATTTGGAGAAGATGGCCTCGACGTCGGCCTTGGTGACCAGCAGGGTGTTGAGGTTGCCGATGAAGACGCGCGAGTTGAGGGAGCGCGGGTCGTTCTTGTTGGTGATGTTGCTGGCCATCAGGGCGGCGGTGGTGGGGGAACGACTGAGCGGGAAAGACAAACACAAGCCCCGCATTTAGTGACAGAAGAAGTGACATTTACCCCTATGGAGTCTGGGGGTTTTTTTAGTCCTGAACAGTCTAAAAATAACCCGACTAAAAGAGCAAATTTTTGGACTCCCTCACAGAACTTTTTGTAGGATTTGGGGGCTTCTGGAAATGATATTTTCAGCGTTCGGCAAGTCTGACTCTCACTCGGCAGGAGCAGTTAAAGGTCATCATTCAGCTGTGACGGCCCGTTTACGACCACTAGAGGTCCCCGCTTCAGCTTCACTATTATTTTAATCTGCTGCATTTACCCAAGAACATAAAAGGTGTCAGTGAGATGCTGGGAATATGATTCAGCTAAACAAATAAATTCTATTCTTATTTTGCATACAAGTCAACAGTAAACCTGAGCCACATCAGCATGATGTTCATTTGATTCTGATAATGTAGTCTATTTGACAACTGTTTACCTGATGGGAGTGAGGGGGTCAGATTGTCAACTAAATGTATTTAATGGGTCAAACATATTGCTTTAAAAGGGGTTGTGAAAATACTCATGTGCACAAATTTACTCTGAGTTAGACTTGCTTGCTTGTTTTTCCACTTTGACGAACCGAGAACCCAGAGCTAAAGCCAGGGCCTTGTGTGAATTCAATATGGCAAACATGAAAACAGTAGTGGCATCAACAATAACCCCCCCCCCCCCCCCCCCCCGCCCCCCAATGGGGTCCACATTCATCACTCACTCCATAGCGTCTGTGCGCCGGGCTGCCGTTGTCTGTCTGGTATTTGCCGCGGCGGGCTGCGATCAGTTCGGGCTGGTGTCGACCGCCGCGATTTGTACTGAGGTGACAGAAAACACACCTCGGGTCAAGCCGAGCTATCTCGCACCAGGGCCTTACCTGGAGCGTGTACAGTTTAGTGAGGAGCAAACACCAACACGGGCTCGTTTCCGAGTGACCACAAGCCGACCGTAATGCATGCACCAGTGGGGGGGGGGGGGGTAAAAATGAATAAGCCGCTACAAGTGGAAACGACACGCTTCATGGGAACAGTTTAAAAAAAACCTAGACTAAACCGTTAATCATGTGGACAGAAGAGTGCATTGGGATGGCCCTACATGTGTGCGTGTTTGTGTAGACTTTATGACAGACGGGGAGGCCCGTATTTAAAGTTGGTTTTACCAGTCGAGTCGTGTAAAACCTTAAATATATACATTTCATTTTAAAAAGGATGATTTATATTCATTAGCAAAGACATGTTCGAATTTTGACAAAACAGGCAAGACACCCAATCTAAAAGGGTTTTGCCAAAATGTGACTTGTAGTCTAAATAATAGTTTGTCTCATCTATGTCCTCCTTAAACATTGAGGAGTTATACCAGTTGTATTGTGTTGATCAGGTAGGTTGGTATTCATCACTGATTTGATTTTAACCAGATGAAGAACATGATGCAAGTACCAGAATGAGCACAATATCACTTCAGGGAATGAGTTTCAACAGTCACTTTAGAAAAAGGTAGAAGACGGACAGACTTCAACTGAAATGCATAGTTAAGATGTCATAAAAACTAAAAGGGTTTATTATCAAATTCCACCTAATTTGCACCCAAATGTAAAGAATCACACACGGTGCTTGTGTGTGTGCGTGTGCGCCTGCGCCGAGTGGTGAATGTGAAGGCGTCAACAAACAGCCGTAATACTCATTCAGATCAATACACTTTTAATTAGTTAAATGTATTTATAACGTTATGTAACAACTGGGCCAAAAACGGTCGAAAACTTCCAAAATTAGATAAAAACGCGCCCTTCACCAAGGATGTACAAAAACAAGAAGGTCTACGCCACAGCAAAAAAAGAAAAACCCAAAAAACCCGATAGCCAGAAAAGTAAAATCTGTAGAATAATCAAAAGTACCTAAAACCATCCACAACACACCGTCTTCCACCGCGACAGCGCCACCAACAGGTGAAACACAGGCCTTGTGTTAGCATCGGTGGCTCTATAGCGGCTAGCATGGCTAAGGTTAGCCAACCAACAACCGTAAAATATTGCCAACACCGCCCCCCCCCCTCCCTACCCAGACAATTCAGATCAGTTCCTGCTTGCAAAATACAAAACATGCAAAACTCTGTGGGTGGTTGATAAGCTGTAATCGATCCCGGATCGGGGAAAAGCGGGGACTACAAAAAATAGAGGCTGGCCGCTTTGACGCGGTTAGCTAGCGTTAGCTTAGCCAGTGAGCTGGGTGAAAAGCGTGCCAAAAGAGCAGACCAGTGCCGTCAAAAGAAAGTAGACACGATAAAAACACTACAAAACCAAAGCTAGACGAACTGGAGGAAATAGACGAACGCGTGGCGATGGCGCATCCAAAATCATCGCTTTTCTAAAAAGACAAAAAAAAAAAAAAAAGAAAAAGAGCACAAGCGACGCTTGTTTTTGAGGCTGAGCGTCACGGTTAGCTCAGGGTTAGCTTAGCCAGCTAGCCTCGCCAGCACACTAACGTTAGTTACGTTCTGTCCTCTTGCAAAATGTAAAAATTCATCGTTGAGAAAAATCCAAAAAGAAAAGGCAAAGGATAGAAAAATTAAAAAAATGTCTGGAAACAAAATACTCACCGCGACCGTTAAGAGTAAAATGTCTTGCTTTCGGTAAAATCGGTCAAATATGTGACTTTAGGTCGTCCTTTTTTTGCGCACAAGCGAGTCAACCCCCCTGAGCAGCGAGCTAGCTTTCTTCTAACCACCGAGCCAGCTTACGTCACTGGCAATGGCGCAGTACTTGGCGGAGGTGCTCGTTTTGTGTCACAGAGTAGTCTGGACGGGCGGCGAAGGTAAATTACAGGCTGTGCAAGCTACCGACTCTTTCCATTCCGGTGTGACCTGGTAGTAAAAACGCACTCCCTGGTGTTCTTGGAAAAACCGCCCCCCCCCCCAGCCGAAGCCTCCAGAGGTTTTTGCTTTGATTGTTTCTAGATTAGCTAAAGTAAAAACTCTAGTTCATGCTCACAACAATAACAATTATATATGATAATTGAAGTGACTAGCATCATGCTACTTGTATTTCTCTTTCGGAGAAAGAGAGAGAGAGAGAGATTCATCCCAACATTAAAGAAAGTTTTGGTTTAATTAAAAAAAAAAACATGAATACTTGAGTTTCAAATCAGTTTAAAATAACCCGACCTTCCTATAGGGGTCGATTCATACAGTAGTTATGATTATGGTGTACATCCTGCTTACTCGAATAATTTGGTCGAATCAGGGGGGGGTTACAGCAGTGAATTAATATAACATTTGTTCATTTTTGTCCACACGTCAATTTATTCGCAACATTTATGTATTGTGCATTATATTACGTGTCATTTAACTGACGCTTTTAATCTTTTATTGTACTTTTGACAACAAAGACACATAAATCGACAGATCTTCGATGTGTTACCACATGCCACCAGGAGGTGGCGCTGCTTCTATAGAAAAAAACAATGAATGGGGACGCCAGAGATATTTTGATGAGCACCAAACAAGAATTGTCATGTCCCACTAAGTTGCCACGTGAGACACCTCACAGTCGGACAAAACGACTATGACCCACGTAGAATTTACCAATAACTTGTATTTCCTAAATGTGGTGTAATTTTGGTTTGACTGCAGCAGGTGAGGCAGCAAATGACCTGAATTTACTGTCTCAGGTTACTCATCTAAAAATAGAAGTTTCACATTGGAGTTCAGCGAGACGTTTCACACTCCTTCTACACACACACACTGGTGTCTTAAGGTAGGACGATTTACACCTTTATCATAATCCCACTGAATCCCATTTAAAGCTCTTTCAAATTGCCACTTGAGCAAGTCATGCAAATTTAAATTGGAAATATATTGGATGCTTCACATCAAAAACATGGTCATAAAAATGGCCTTATTTATATAATGTTTCACTTGAATCAACCTCTTTGCTCAACGATTATATGATGGATGAAATTCAAAATGTAAAACGGTGCCTCTTTTTTTCATGTTAGACATTTTGATTTTGCCAGAGTATGAGAAGCTCAGATCTAAATGATGAAATGAATGAAGGCATTGTGCTGGCTCGGTTGGAGCCTTTATTAACGTTATTATTAACAACTGTGTGTTTTTCCTTGAAAGTCTAAATGTCTGCTGGGGAAAAATAGTCCACTAACAACTGAGTTGATTGCACCTGAGGAGGAAGACAGTCAGAAAGACAAACGACGTTAAGCAGAAGAGACCAAAACCAGCTGTTTTCTGTATTTAGTTAGAAGACACAATAGCCCAACGTTTCATGGAGAATATGCTCTTTTGTGAATTGTTCTCGCCCATCTGGTTTTTTGTTTTTAAGAGCCGTCCCAGAGGACTTGTTTACTGCTCGGTGCATCGTCCCAGGAATCAGAAGAAGTCTCTCTGACTCTGACTTGCAATATGTGTATTCATGTCATATCTTTGCAGGTTGTCATATTGGCATGTCTGAAGTTCTGATGTGATTGGTTTGTTGGGGGGGGTGTGAAGTGTGAAATTTCAGGTGTGTAGATCAACCCGAGGGAGGTTCCAGCAGCACATGGTCCGGGCACTGCAGACTCACGCTGTGCCAGTGATCATTACACAGATACACCTTTGGTCTAAAGCCACTTTCATTCCCTTTGCACACATTTTTAGGTATTTGAGATTTTGCTCAATATCAACTAATCATCCAGACGTCACCCAAGTGTACCAAACAAGTAACGGGCCCATTGATTCATTCTGCAAGGGAATTCATTAAAAGTGCCCGGATGATACGTGTCTTTGACACAGAAGAAAGGAAGGCTGAGAAGTGGCAACCCATTTGATTTTAATTGTACTTTCTGCAGCAAGAATTTAGAGGATTCTCTTCTGTGCAGAGACTTGACTGGGTTTTAATTTCCAACCGTCGACTCGATGTGGTCATAATTTAAGCAATAAACCCTTTGATATTCTTCAACTATCCCAACAAGCCACCGGTGATGCTGAAAAGTGTCGATGACGTCACCCGTAGCCTCGTTTTATTCTCGACAGTTCGTGCCTTTAAGTGCTTTACAGAAGCATTCGGGAAGGGGATCGAATCAGCTAAATTGAATCCTCTGTTTAATAAAAAAAAAAGAAAGAAAGAAAGAAGAAAAAAAAGTCTCTGCGTGCGTGTGCCCGCGCAGGCTGCGCTGTGAGCGCGCGGCGCAGACAGTAGTGGGAAGCGCACAGTCCGCGTGCAGCCGGCACGCGCAGACCAGCACCGCCGTGAAGCTCCACTGCAACCGCGAGAAGGTAAGAAGAGCAGCCTCACCCGTGGCGCGTGGTAAGTGTCACGGAGACCCCGCTTCTTTTACACGTGACAGTCGGTGACTTTTCTCTAACTGCGGATTTTCTTAATTTTGAACTCAAATCACTTTAAAATTCCTTTTTGAACAATAATCCTGATGCAAAGCAACGAGAAGGAATAAGAAGTACACGCTGTAAATGTTCCCCGGTTGAACCATTGTTTGCTGGATTTACAACAACGTGTCAAGACTTTATGATAAATGGGGGGGAAGAAAAAAAAACTTCCCTAAATAGAAGAAGCAAGTTCCATGCCGTGTGTGTTATTCTCATGTCTAATTGCACCTCTCTGGGTTACACAACAACTTGTTTTGATTGTGCAACACGGAGACAATTAATAGTTATGCTATACTAGTGAACTTTTACCCCAAATGTGATATTCTTCCCCTCTTATTACTTATGGGACTCTTCCCTTCCACTGCAGTGCACTGATTTATGTAATGTTACTGGAATGAAAAGTGCTGCGCAGGGGGGTGGATTCTTGTTTTTCTGAGGAGGCTTGTTTTAATCACGGTATCCCTGACACGGAGCTTGTGCTGGGGGAATTGTACTTTATGCTCACGGGCCTCTGCCAGCGCCCCCATTGCACAGAGGTGTGCAAAGCGAGTCCATTCCACCGTTTACCTCATTTCGTCTTATGTATGTGGCAATTAAAAAAAAAGGGGGGGGGGCGCGATAAATAAGATTTGTACTTTTTTGAAACCTCTGGGAGGTTGATTGGTTTGTTGATCAATACCCGGCGACTATTTCGCCAGATGCTCGGATTTGTTTGTTCAAGTTGTTCCGTTGGAGCGCGGCGCCGCGCAGCGGGAGACGGCGGCGAGCCAACATCACTTTCACCACCCAAAACATGTTTGTTTGCCCTGGCAGTGCGTGTTCAGCTTTGTTGCACGTGAGGGAGAGAGAAATAACCCCCACCCCCCCAAAAAAAAATCATTTAAAAAAACTTTTTGGAGGATGCTGACTTTCTCAAAATGTAAACAGCGGTTTTCAAATGTTTAATCGGTTCACGAGCGAAAGCAGGAACCCACCAAACCCCCCCCAGATCCCCTGGTTCTCTTACACAGTTGTGAGGTTGCGTGATACTTGACGTGAGTGGAAGACTCAACAGGTAGAGAATCGGTCAAACTAGTTATTCTCTTCTCTCTCCTTCAGGTGACTTTATCATCATCTAAGGCCACTTTGTCTTTTCACTTGAAGGACACTTTGTTGCGTTTTCTTCATCTTTAGACCCTTAGAGGACACTTTGTCGCGTTTTCTTCATCTTTAGACCCTTAGAGTACACTTTGTCGTCTTTTCTTCATCTTTAGACCCTTAGAGGACACTTTGTCGCGTTTTATCTTTAGACCCTTAGAGGACACTTTGTCGCGTTTTCTTCATCTTTAGACCCTTAGAGGACACTTTGTTGCGTTTTCTTCATCTTTAGACCCTTAGAGGACACTTTGTCCCGTTTTCTTCATCTTTAGACCCTTAGAGGACACTTTGTCGCGTTTTCTTCATCTTTAGACCCTTAGAGGACACTTTGTTGCGTTTTCTTCATCTTTAGACCCTTAGAGGACACTTTGTTGCGTTTTCTTCATCTTTAGACCCTTAGAGGACACTTTGTCGCGTTTTCCTCATCTTTAGACCCTTAGAGGACACTTTGTTGCGTTCTCTTCATCTTTAGACCCTTAGAGGACACATTGTTGCGTTTTCTTCATCTTTAGACCCTTAGAGGACACTTTGTCGCGTTTTCTTCATCTTTAGACCCTTAGAGGACACTTTGCCGCGTTTTCTTCATCTTTGGACCCTTAGAGGACACTTTGTTGCGTTTTCTTCGTCTTTAGACCCTTAGAGGACACTTTGTCGCGTTTCCTTCATCTTTAGACCCTTAGAGGACACTTTGTCGTCTTTTCTTCATCTTTAGACCCTTAGAGGACACTTTGTCGTCTTTTCTTCATCTTTAGACTCTTAGAGGACACTTTGTCGCGTTTTCTTCATCTTTAGACCCTTAGAGGACACTTTGTCGCGTTTTATCTTTAGACCCTTAGAGGACACTTTGTCGCGTTTTCTTCATCTTTAGACCCTTAGAGGACACTTTGTTGCGTTTTCTTCATCTTTAGACCCTTAGAGGACACTTTGTCCCGTTTTCTTCATCTTTAGACCCTTAGAGGACACTTTGTCGCGTTTTCTTCATCTTTAGACCCTTAGAGGACACTTTGTTGCGTTTTCTTCATCTTTAGACCCTTAGAGGACACTTTGTTGCGTTTTCTTCATCTTTAGACCCTTAGAGGACACTTTGTCGCGTTTTCCTCATCTTTAGACCCTTAGAGGACACTTTGTTGCGTTCTCTTCATCTTTAGACCCTTAGAGGACACATTGTTGCGTTTTCTTCATCTTTAGACCCTTAGAGGACACTTTGTCGCGTTTTCTTCATCTTTAGACCCTTAGAGGACACTTTGCCGCGTTTTCTTCATCTTTGGACCCTTAGAGGACACTTTGTTGCGTTTTCTTCGTCTTTAGACCCTTAGAGGACACTTTGTCGCGTTTCCTTCATCTTTAGACCCTTAGAGGACACTTTGTCGTCTTTTCTTCATCTTTAGACCCTTAGAGGACACTTTGTCGCGTTTTCTTCATCTTTAGACCCTTAGAGGACACTTTGTCGTCTTTTCTTCATCTTTAGACGCTTAGAGGACACCTTGTCGCGTTTTCTTCATCTTTAGACCCTTAGAGGACACGCAAACGCCGTGTTTTCTCCAGAGGAAGACCATACCAGTCGACACGTTGAAGATGAACAAAACAAAGTGGGTTTTTTAGCGTTTGAGTTAGAAGAAAAGCTATTTAGCAGCAAATATACAAAATAGTTGAATTGAATATGTTATGATATTACTACTAATATTGTGGTATTTTACTCCACTACATAACTTCAGCTACACCCGTTAAGACACAATTTCCTTTTTTTTCACTCTAACTAAATCTGATTAAAGTCAAACCAACATTTGGACGGACAGGACTTATTACTGCTATTCCCTGTGGAGGCCAACAGGTCACTGAGAGTGAAGGTTCCTACCAACACCCCTTTAATGCTCATGTTTACAAAGATGACCTAATGTATTTTATTAAGTGTTCAAAGTCACGGGGAGACTCGGATCCGATGGCGTGAGGCCAGCACCTTTAATTTGCTTTCCCTTACATAAATATTTGTTAACGTGAAAAAGGCCCGCAGTCTGAATGGGTCACATCCCTCCTCCTGCTGGGTTCGGACTCACGGCGCTTTATGGCGTCGGGGGGCCGCGTTCGTGCTGATGAAGCGGTTGGCCACTTGTGTTTTTTTTCTTCTTCTCCGCGGCGTTCCCCTTCACGGACGTTACCAGTGATTGCCCTTCAAGCAGAGCTCGTTTTTAGCGCTGTTCAGAAATATTATTCCTGGCCGACTGGTGCGGGCCTTTTTTTTTTTTTTTTTTTTGCAACACCCAAAGGTGACACAGCTGAGTAATTCGACCCGCTGCAAGCATCAGAGGTAACTGTTTCAAAATTGTTCCCGGTGTGTATTAACCGCAGGCCCAAGCCTCTCGCCACGGCCCGTCAATTATTGGGATTATAACAGTTTGCAGACCTTTGCTTTTGGTTGTCCTAACAATACCTGAACACTAATGCATGGAGATGTGTGTGTGTGTGTGTATCTGGCCTCTTTGGTTAAGATTTGATTCCAAAACTGAGCTGAAAACCCTGCAGATCTTTTAATAGAAATTGCATTAAGGTGATACCCTGCATTTAGACGCAGTCAAAATTGTGTTAAATACAAACGGGCCCATTATATTCTGCAAAGGGTAGATAGTGTCACTTCAAATCAACATCAACCATTATTTAAAAACATTTTTTTTTGTGTTTGTGGTATATTATTATCCATTATGTGTAGCTGCTGCTGCTGCTGTTGATGATACATAATACATATAATATATATAACGATATAACAAACAGGCACAGCCTTAAGAGATGCCCCCCTGCATACTGAGGCGGTTTGACCTCTTCCTGCCTTATGAAGTAGCTGCTATTGTTTTTCTGTTCTTGTAAAGTTTACATTTTGGAGAAGAAGACACGGAGCTTTTAAAAAGGGTAACACAATAAAACTAATTTGTTTATTTCCCCCCGAGGCCCCCCGAGGCGTTGCAGCAACTGAACAGCGAGAGAGCTTCATTAATCATCAGCACCAGCAGCAGCAAACCGTATTAGATGTTGCTCCTATCCAATGAGAACATCCCACGGAATTCAGCCACAGCCAGTAGCCACCTAATGTCCTGTTTTTACACGAATTAGAGTTTGGCCCACGTTCACTTAGGAGATGACCATCTAGAGGGATCTGTTTTCAGTCAAGTTAAAATATTATTCCTGGGAGGCGCCCGAGAACTAACATACGAGGATAACAAATACAGCGGTAAAGAGAGAGACCCGTCAAAGAGCAGGGACGCCTCGCGGAACCGGCGAAGAAGACGATCAAATGTCCAATCAAAGAGCTGGTCTCCCAGAGGATGCAGAGGCCCAGCTGGAAGCACAGGGGGGGGGGGGAAACGTTGAGATGGAACAAAAATGTGAAATTGTGAAGAAACGGCATCTTAAAAGCATTCCTAAAAGCTTCAAACTGCTTTACTCTTCGGCCGTTGCGCAATAGTGGACAGCAACAGGAAGCTGATCGCTGAAACTCCATATAAGGTCATCAGGGTCTCGAGGTATAGGAAATCAAACACCGAGGGCTTTTCCAGAAATCGCCGCCTCGCGGCTTCCCTTCGACCGGATATTATATCTGTGATTTAAGGTCGTGATTTCGTTACGAGTTAACATCTTTTGATTCGAACTCGACCATCAATTCGGCGTTATTTTGACAGCGGCCCTCCGGAGAGGGTTTCCGCGTCCCGAGGCCTCGCGAGGCAGACGTTAATAATTCATTGTTTAGTAATGTAATAAGCGTTTTTACCTCACTCGCTCAGCTTCGTTCCATCACTTCAGTTCCCAAATATGTTTTGCAACGTGACTCAAAAAAACCCCCTCACTGTCCTCTGGTAGGGAGCCATTGTTATCTGCTAGCGGTGGTCTGGCACAAAAACCTCACGGCCTCACATGTCACGAGCTCCTCCCCCCCGTCTTCAACGTGCTCAAAGGCGCCTGGGCAGCAACTTGGGCCAATGAGCGACGTGGGGGACGTCGTGACAGAAGACCTGTGTCCAGCGCCGCTTCGTTCATCAGCAGGCCAGCGACGACGCCGTTAGCTCGTTAGCCTCCGCTAGCTCGTTAGCCTCCGCTAACTGAACGGTTATATAGTATATAATCATATAAACTGTTGGTCAATTTGTCAAAACGTTTTTTTAATGCATTCATGTGAGACAGAGCTGGTGTCTTCTGTCCTCTGGGGGGGGGGGGGGGGTCCACGCAGTTCTCCCATCCAGGGGACAACAGATCATTTAGCAGGCTGATAATATAGCGTTTTAATTCCAGTGTCTTTAGTCCCTGTGAACACGGATCCGCCTCAGCGCCACAGTGCCGTAGTGTTTATTTAAAGGGAAGGCGAGCAGCCCCGAAGAGCCGGGACGTGCTGCTTGATGGAGGCCGGATCTGTTGGCAGAAACGCAGATGTTTCACCAAACTATAGCTGCAGAACACAGCCAGACGCCCAAAAAACCCAATCTATTTTCATAAGGAATACCACCCAAACGCTGGTTCTGGAAGAGGCCCGGGGTCCGGCCGTACCCACCACGCCAGACGCCGAGTTTCAGCAGACGTCTTGTGATGCTGCTCCTATTTCAAGAAGCTGGCAGGCCGGAGCGTCCAAGTTTAGTCGTCCCTGAAGCTTCTCTGCTGCTGCTGTATCTGGTTCAAGGGCTCTGCTCACACTGTCTCTGTGGTTTCGGGGCCGAATCACTGTCATTTGACAGGAATTTCCTGCCATCTGCGTTCAGTCAAAGCTCCTCGCAGACCCAACACCTGCGTGTAAAGGCTCAGGTCTGCCAGGGGGGGGGGGGGGGAGGGGGGTCGAGCGCCGAGGGACGGGAGACGGAGGAGGACAGAGGAGTCACCCATCTTGGACTGTTTTTTGAGGTTCTATTTACAACATAACGGGTGGTGGAGGAGCCTTCAGACCCTTTGCAGGAGTCGAAGTAGCAATAAAACAACAATAAAAAACGACCTAGTACGTCTAGAAAACCGTAAATGAGACGTGTCGTGCCTCTAAGGTAAATATGATGCTATGGCCATTAGCGTAGCTTCTCTCACAGTAACTACACGCATGTGGTGTGTGTGTGTGTGGAGTGAAGTGATTTCTCGCCTGAGGGGTCTATGGGAGCATTAAAGCGTGGTCACAGCA